>NC_090730.1:130228618-130246118 GCF_036898095.1 Palaemon carinicauda
CAGAGAGATCGGGTGAATACGATACCTACAGAAATGAAAACAAAACCAATAACTGTTTTCCCAAATGTACCTGTTTGTGTGGGGGAGCCAGTGGATAGGAATGGATCTATTTCTTTTCTTTCCGACAGATTAAAAGTTATTGAGGGAATAACGTCAATTCAATACCGATAGAGAGAGATTGCCAGACTACCAAAGCTGACGAATGTGCCGATTTGAGTGATCCCTGATGCGCAGTGTCTCAATTCCATAGTTATATATTAAAGAGATGGAAAAAATGTTATCCTATCAGTTGCGGCACAAGAGAATTTATCACTGTTTTTTCCTCTCTTTTCCCCAAAAGTATTCGGGGCATCACAAGTGCGGCGTTTCAGATATTTTTGCTTTGCATAAGTTTTGCTTACAGTTCATTGCGTTGCATTGAAAGTTTTTGTAGATTATCTACTTAGAGAGAGAGAGAGAGAGAGAGAGAGAGAGAGAGAGAGAGAGAGAGAGAGAGAGAGAGAGGGGGGGGGGCGGTAATGATTTCTAAAATAACACCTGAAACAATTGGAAATAAGTTTTTAATATATTTTCTTCTTTTAATGAATTTACTCTTTAGAGGGGTAATGGAACGTCACGTGACATAAATATCAATCTAGTCAAATATCATTGAAATAGCTCTCGTTGTTCATTCAAAGGTTTCAGCCACATTTCTCAATGCTGAGTTCTAAAAATTGGAAGTATGCGATACAACAGCATCTACAATCTCAGCAAAAGTCCGAAATTTTTACATGTAAGTGCTTAGATTTTATCCCTGAAGTCCTACATACTCTTTTGTTTGTTTGACTATACTGTATATTAAATTTTTAATTAATCCTATTTCGATTACTGTGTTCAGCAATTGTTTGCATGTTTGTATTGCAAATATTTAGATGTGGGGTGTCATCAGTATTTGTCTTATATATTTTGATTTACGCGACTCAATCTGGACCACTATTTATTGACAAGAATTGATAATATAATAATCCCCTTTCAGGAGAGTGACATTCTCCATCTACAGAAACCCAGTGATCATGTGAGGAGTTAGTATTCTCATATATCATGTTGGCAGGTTATGTTTTCACCCCTATTTGTCCGTTTGTCTGTTTATTTGTGAACAACTTCCTAGCCACAATTTTATTCAGAATAGTGAAACTTTAAGGGCTTAATTGTCATGTTGAAACGTGGAAGTGATTAAATTTTGAAAGTCCTAGGTCAAAGGTTAAGGTCAAGGTCGATCAAAAGATCGACCGAATTAACCCTAACCTTAACCCCAAGTTCGTACATGATTGTCACACAAACTTCATATACGCCTACGGTCTAAATTGATTTTGGGAAAGGCAAGATGGTTTCGAGAAATAAGCCGCCTTGTCGAAGGTCTGCACTCTCAGAGATCTTTTCTGGTTTTAAATGTTTTCAACTTCAGATTAGAGTAGTAGGATTCTCAATTACAATATCAAAATGCTGTGTTTGTGTAAAGTAGTTTTGGGCTGATTTATGTTATATTTTGCACTTCAGACTGATAATACTTTTGAGGGCTGTGCTCCAACAAATGTATTATAATTTATATACAAAATATATATGTATATATATACATATATATATATATATATATATATATATATATATATATGTATATTTATATATATATATATATATATATATATATATATATATTTGTATATATATATATATATATATATATATATATATATATATATATATATACATATACATATATATATATATGTATATATATTTATGAGAGAGAGAGAGAGAGAGAGAGAGGAGAGAGAGAGAGAGAGAGAGGAGAGAGAGAGAGGAGGAGAGAGAGAGAGGAGGAGAGGAGAGAGAGAGAGGTATGTTTGTCTGTGTAGCAGTGTTGTTTTGTGTTTTATTAAAAAGGTTGAAACGGACGTTCAGGATTGCTAAGTTGTAGTTGACTACAGCAATGAGATTCCAGTGGTATTTTCGGATGTGATTAATCCCTCTTACCCTTCACCCTCGCTTGGAAAATGTACCTAATTTACAGCTTTGCATAAACGAGGTCCCTTAGGCAGGGGAACGAACATTTTTCCTCTGGATGGTGACCATAAGTAACAGAAATGCTCGGGCACTTGATCATGTAATACATTGCATAAAAGAAAAAAAAAACAGTCGAAACTAAAACTAACCTGCAAATAGTACTAAACTCATACACGGAAAACATAAGGCCTAATGTTATTTGTACTTTTGAAACAGTGCAGAATTCAATTTCCCCTTTCCCCTGACGTTTATTAGATGCTGGTAAGAGAAGCCACCAAACAAAATTTATGCTGAAAAAGTCATGATTCGGTGATAACTACCAGGGTAGGTCTGCTTTAATGCTGTTTTACGTCGTGTCCTTCTACGCTGTGCAGGCTGCAGACCTTGGTTTCATAATATTCTAAATTCAGACAACTAATGATGGTAATTACATCCATTACGGCACATTCCTTTACGGGTAATTCATCTGTCCAATTTTTTACGTTGCGCGTATTGTTGGCATTCGCGGAAATCTGCGTATGAAAATCAGATGGAAATATTGCTTTTTCTAGACGTAACTTGAGATAAAATAAAACCTATGCAATCTCTTTGATCTGTATCTGAGTAGTGAACGATTAAAAAAAATCCAATCAACACCCAATAAAATAAAGAAACAAAAGTTCTAGATACATATTAACATAGTGGGAGTAGGGTCAAAATGCATAATTAACTTCTCTGGTGAGCATTCCCACTCATTGGCATTGATTTAAATTTTCAATCCTTCCTTATTTCAAGATGTTTTCAGATATTCGAGAAAGGACGTGTTCCTATTGATTATGTTCATAGGATCTTTATTGCATAAGACGCTCTTCAAATATTTCTAAGGATTAAGCTTTATCCAGCTCATTGGTGGCAGGGGAAAATTATTTAGTAAGATTATAACTCCATATGCAGATAATTAATGCTGTAGTTATTCAAGTTAAAAGAATTATTAGTGTTGAAGTGTTCTTCAAACATAACGGGTATATTAGATGTAAATTTGTGATATAAATAGGAGACGTGAATGAACTGTGGTTTGGTTTATATTTTCAAGTGATACTGTGCTGAAGAATACCCTTATATCCATATAAAACAGATGTAAAGTTTTTGCAAAAGAGATCATTGAAAATCGACATGAGCATGAGCATGTTCAGGAGGATGAATAAAAGCCAATGAGTATTTTGAACTCACTAAAATAGAGGGAAAATGGAAAGACTTTATATTCTTCGGTGGTGGGGATGAATAAAGGGATTATTGTGATAACTCTTCTGGTTTGGTCTAAAGTGGACATCGCATAAGATTAAAAGGAGAAATGTTGAAGCTGTTGAAATAATCCCTTTAAATGGGACTTGCAGTGTATGAAAAATTGATTAAGTGAAAATGGGTAAATATGAAGAGAAGTGGTATAAAGGCTATTTTGATGTGGTTTGGTCATGTGGAGAAAAGAGGCAACGATAGGCTCATACAATATATAAAGGACTGGTGGCGTGTATGTAGCGTGGTCAACACGTTGCTGGTAAGACTTCTGTGTAGGCGTATGAAGTGACTAATGCTGGAGTAATTTTAGTCTAAAGAGCGTCCAATTTGGACCGCTCAGAGTTATAAAAACACACACACACACACTATATATATGTATATGTATATAAATATATTATATATATATATATATATATATATATTATATATATATTATACAGTATGTATATAAACATACATATATACTGTATAATTTATATATATAAATATATACATATACATATATATGTGTGTATGTATTTATTCATACACTATATGTATATATACATAAATATATACTGTATAATTTATATAATATATATATATATATATATATATATATATACATTATATATATATATATATATATATATATATAGTGTGTGTGTGTGTGTGTGTGTGTGTGGTGTGTGGTGTGTGTGTGTGTGTGTGGGTCTCTTGAATATTGGTCTGAGGGGAGCGGAAAACAAGTAAATTAATTTCATTTTAGGTAATTTTGTTTTCTTCAACTTCAATTTGGTATTTTATTCTCTTTGATGTTCCAAAGCATCTGAATTGTTTTATGACTTCTCAGAGAGAGAGAGAGAGAGAGAGAGAGAGAGAGAGAGAGAGAGAGAGCGCGAAACAACAGCAAAAAAGTTTATCCTTTAATCAAATTCCTTTTAATATAACTAATTTCCTTTCTTTTGCAAAGTTTCTTCTTTTATACGATTCCCATGGTAAATATATTCATTAAATTGATAAAAGCATATGAAATTATGAAAAAATAGTGCATTAACGTTTTAAGATTTTCTCTTTATCCAAGGTGGAAAACGGAACACTCCATCTTTATCAAACGTAACTTCGTTCGGATTTTTAATCAAACCCATATTCTGTTATTATGAGAACATACCTACATATAGGTATGTGTTCCTAGCTGAGGAGATTTACCTTCATATAAGTAATTCATTTTTGGTGAGGAGTAGCTTCGATAAGAGGCACCTCTCACAGGGTACGGTAATAATAAAGTTGTCTAATTCAATGAACTCCCTCTCCACACCTACCTATTGCCACTACTCGCCTTGTCCCTTTAAGGCCTCGTCCTTATCTTCCCATTCATTCCTATTTTATACTCTCTGCTCACATCTTTTAGCTTTTCCTCCTATCTGTAGGTATCCCTATCACGCTCCAAATCACATATCTCTCCCTTTTCCGAGAAATCTGGAATGAAGGATGGTGTGAAATATACATTATAGGTAGTCGGTCAGAAGTATATACTCGAGATCGAACATCTCCCTTTATCCTCATCTCTCCTTCAGCCAACTCTTTTTCCCTCCATTCCTCATTCTTATATTATCCCCTCCCCTTCTTCACTGAAGTATTGCCCCTGGCGTGAATATTTCACCTTATTCAGACAAGAGATTTTTAGGAGTTATTTAAAGGAACGGATCGGAATGATATGAACCTTTGTTCGGAAAAATATGAGGAGAGGAGAGAGAGAGAGAGAGAGAGAGGAGAGGAGAGAGAGAGAGAGAGAGAGAGAGAGAGGAGAGAGAGAGAGAGAAGAGAGAGAGAGAGAGAGAGAGAGAGTAGATAAAGTCGAAATTGAATACTTCACTGCAAATAAAGAAGGACAAGAGCCACTGCAGTATGCATTACATTGCAAATGAGATGGATATTGGATCCTTCGTAAGGAAAAAAAAAAGTAAGAAATTAAATAGTGTTATGCTCGTGAATAGGGTTTTTGGATTTCTTTCTTACGATATGGGAGCTGTTGCCACCAGTAACATTTCTCTGCCAAAGTACAGCATTGCCGTTGCAAGTTATATTCATCTTGCAAGTGGGTCAATAAAGTAAACTTACTGATAGATAGGCTAATCAAATTAATGGGTAGCATTGAAATTAGCAAGGAAATCGATTTTTACATGGCTAACTTTTGAATAGACTGATGAAATGAAAACAAGGTGAAAATTGGAACACCAAAAGTTACGTAATAATAGTTTTCATGGAAAAATTGTGAAAGCTATCAGTCTTTACACATGAATGACTAAATAATTCAAACCAATTACAATAGCTTTAAATGAAGGTTTTTCTAACTGTTGTTGGTTATAGTTAATATTTGATAGAAAAAAAATGTAACTACAAAAATTCTTAGAAACTTGGTTGTGACCTAAGGAGTCTACACATACATACTGTTACTGCAAGGCAGGTTATCCCAGTTATGTCAGAGAGATAAAGAAGCCAATCTGTTTAAGTTTGTTCAGAAACCAATCTCGGATATTTACTTGTGAAATTCAATTTCAAGAGTTATTCTTTTTTTCATCATTCTTTCTTGGGATAAAGGACGATAGTTCAGGAAGTTGGCCAAGGCTTCTTAGTGTTGTTTGATGTTTAAGGAAGTTATGTTTACATGGTAAAGCTTGGAGAGAGGAGAGAGAGAGAGAGAGAGAGAGAGAGAGAGAGAGAGAGAGATGCAAGGATTTTGGATGTCTCAAAGAATTTTTAGTCTTTATTGCTCTTCGGTAGAGCGATGTAGTTTAAGCATTTAGATAGTTCTTATGATCTCGTCTAACTCATTATTGAACTCGTTTACCGTGTTACTGTTCACTACATCTGTTGGAAGTGTATTCCAAGTATTTGCTATTTTGTATGTAAAGAATTTGCCACAGTGAATGGTATTGTATCTTTTCAATTCTAGTTTGTATCCGTTACCTCTGGAGTGACTTGTGTTAAGCGTGAATAGATGGTTGTAATCTACATTTTTTATTCCTTTGAGAATTTTGAATGCCTCTAGTAACTGTCCCCATAGTCGTCGAGTTTGTAGATCAAGTAAGTTCAAACGATCCATCGTCCGTCTAAATCCAAATTGCCTTAGTGTTGGAACTAATTTAGTTTGGTGGCCCCAGCTTGTACTGCCTCCAGTCTATCTATATCCTTTTGAATACTAGGAGCCCAGAATTGGACTCCGTATTCGAGATGGGGTCTTACTAGTGATGTATACAGCTGTAGTACAGTGTCTTTGTCTCTGTGTTTTTTATGTAACCTATTAGTTTTTGCGCTTTCTTTTCAGGTTTTATGATGTTTGGTGAACTTCAAATCCTTCCTCCTGGTCCACACTTTTTGTTTCATTACCCAGCAGTGAGTAATCTGATTGTAGGTAACTACAACCTATGTGCATGGATTTACATTTCCCACAGTTAGAAGCCATTTACTATTTTCTGGACCATTCTCCTAGCTTCAAAAGATCCGCTCATAACGCTTCTACATCTTATGAGTTTGACACATTTATGCCTAGGTTAGTATCGTTGGCAAATTTGGCTATTCTACTAGTTAATTCTAAATCTATGTTGTTGATGTAGATCAGAAATAGCAATGGGCCAAGGACGGGTCCTTGAGGTATTTCGCTTGGAACAGCTGCCCACTCTGAAGCTTCTCCATTGATTACAAATATGTGTTTTCTGTTTGTTAGCCAATCTTCGGTCCATTCAGGTGGCTCGTCAATGATGCCTAATGTTCTAATTTTGACCATTAATTTCTTTATGAGGACCATTGTCGATCGCCTTTATGAAATCTAGTTATATGATGTCACAAAGGCTAAACATGTGGAAAAATTCCAAACGATTTGTCATACATGATCTCTTTTGTCTAAAACCATGTTGGTTGTCTATCAGAAGATTATTATTTTCTATATGTTCTACTATTGAATATACTATAATTGATTAAAAAAATTTGCAAGTTACTGACGTTAGATACCAATGTCTGTAGTTGCCAGGTTCTTCTTTTGGTCCTTCTTGTAGATTGGAGGAATATTGCCCAGTTTCCATACTTGTGGTGCCTTTCTTTCGTTGGCTGTCTTTCAGAACATTTTGTAAAAGTGTGGGGTTATCTCTTCTTCTAGTTCTATAATCTCTCTTGGATGAATAACATCTGGACCTGGTTCTTTAGACTTACTGCGTCCTTTTATTTTATTTTTTACATCATCCAGTGTAGAGGTGATTCTATTTATTCGTTATGGCCCTTCATATTTAATAGCTGGTTCAGGGATGGTCGTTGATTATTCCCTAGTGAATACAGTTGTGAAATGTGCATTCATCAGTTCAGCTTTTGACAAATCATTTGTTATAAGATATCCTTCCGAGTCTCATAATGGGCTAATGTTATTTTTATTTGGTTTTCTACTCTTCACATATGCATAAAAATTCCTTTGGGTTTTCTTTACCAGCTGAATCCACTTTTCTCTTCATTGGTCTTGGCCTTTCTAACTAGTTTATCTACTTTTCGGCTAAACGTTTTGTGCTCGGAAATTTCATGAATTGAATGCTGTGGACCCATTGATTTATGTTTCCTATCTCTACTTCTTATTGCAATGGCTATTTCTCTGTCAAATCACTTAGGTTGGGGAGTTCCATTTGGTATAATTTTTTCTATGCGGTATACATATAGCCCCTTTTCCTTCATATATATCTACAAAGGAGTTCCACTGTGTATCTACGTTCCCTGTGTCGTTGTATTCTAAATTCTTGGTTTAATCCCTCAGTTTTCCAGTTATTACGTCTGTAGTAGTAGAGAGAGAGAGAGAGAGAGAGAGAGAGAGAGAGAGAGAGAGAGAGAGAGAGAGAGAGAGAGAGAGAGAGAGAGAGAGAGAGAAATAAAGTTAAGAAGTTAGTTAATTTTCTAAAACTTTATTGTAACGATTTCTGTCAAATTGTCTGTGCATATGAGAGAGAGAGAGAGAGAGAGAGAGAGAGAGAGAGAGAGAGAGAGAGAGAGAGAGAGAGAGAGAGAGAGAGAGAGTCTTATGATCGTTTCAATCATTATAACAATGTGGCACCGGGATTAGGATATATAAGTTAAATTTTTTCTGTTGGTAGAAAAAAGGTAAATATACCCTTTTATATGTAGATATTTTTTTAAGTTCATATGCACTGCTAATACATTCTACATTTCAATAATAGTTGTGTATGGTATTTTTTTATTTATTTTATGAATAGAATATATCTATATTATTCTTTTGGATATTAGCTTTAGATATGATAAATATCTCTTTTAACTCATATGACCTTTCAAAACCAGTTCCAAACTAAACTAAAATACCATCTTTGCCCCTATCTCCCGGTCAAAATGCTTGCGCACGGAACAAATGGCCGAGGTTTGACTTCCACAGAAACCTCAGTATTTACTATACTTTTCATCAAGAAAAACAAACAGCCTTTGGAATTATTGGGAGACCCGAACAAAAATCCTAGATAAAAATATTGGGTACAAGTCTTCTCTTGAGGTCTGTGTCCTGAGGCTTTATCGCATTTTGATGTCAAGTTATCAAGTGTACGAGCTAAGTTCGTCCTCGAAATTTATTTCCTCTCAAACAATCGTCTTATCGAAATGACCAATATTTCCGTTACACGTTTCACTCATTGGCTTGTTTACAATAAGTTAGGTGCATCCATTTGGAAAAAGAAGTCAGAAATACAGAAACTTCTTATTCAACCACACTTAGTCGTCATTCCATAGACTATCGACGGCCACTTCTATCTCATTATAAGATTAGTATCCCAGTCACGCTGATCAGTTATTTATTCAAACCATCTTAAGAAAAAAAAAACTTTGTATGGTACTATATAAAATATAAAGATGATAATTCACAGATTTGTATGTAGTTCAGTGGTTAAACAAAATATGTAAATCTTTGAGAAATATTGTTAGAAAGTCCCATTGAAGATATGAAAATAGTTGCTCCTCTCAAAGTACAGTAATAGATAAAAATGCCTTGCCTAAATAGAAGTTATTATAAGAAATGTATAAAGAGTCATGACTATACTACAGTTACAGAATGAATTAAAAACTCCAATAATAGATCTTTTGAAAAGGCTGCAAATACTCAAGGTCAAGCAACATCTTTACTTTAAGCAGTCTACATATAAGGTAGTCATAGTTTGAGGTATGGCATAGCTTGTAAAACTTGCTTATACTCTCTTAAAGCATGATCATTATCATTATATAGGCACATATTTAAATAGAAAAAGCCTAAAAACGTTAACTTGAAAAGGAAGCTCCCAAAGTATATGATGACTTTAAACGAAACAAGAGAAAATGAACTGAATGATTATTTCTGAGAAAATTGAAAAAAAAATAGAGGTGGTGCATGGCACTAGCAAGTAGAATACCACTCGTTTAATATCGATATCATTAGGAAAACAATTCCACAAAAATCTTATTACATGCACCATAGGTTTAAAAAGAGAGAAGTATATCATTATGTGGGAAGATTTGAATACAACTATCTTGTGTAAAAATAAACATTCATCATGTTTCTTTATGAACAGCTTCCTGACCCAAATTTTAATAGTTGAGTAATGAAACTTGCATGGATTAACTGTTATGTAAAAAAAGGAACTGAATAAATTTTGGAAGGTCAAGGTCAAAGGCCAAGGTCATGGCCAAGCAAAAGGTCCAATTCACGTAATCAGCCACAAGTGTGGACATCGTTGTCACAGAGACTTCAAATTTGGTTCATATATGAGTGTATGAAAATCCATACCAATTAATACATGTTAAGGTCGAGGCTCAAAGTCGAGTTCCTGGTCAAGGTCAGGCAAAAGGTCAAATTACGGTCATCAACTATACGGCCACAATTTTAATCATAAAATAATGAAACTTGCAGGGATTTTCAGCTGTTATATAAAGAGCTGGAAATTATTAACTTATTTTGGGAAAGGCACGTTAGTTGCGAGAAATAAGCTGATGTGGTGGAGGCCTGCACTCTCAAGAATACTTTTCTAATTTTCTTTAGTTATAACACCAAGGACGAAAATACTTCTCTTGCAGAACTAGTGCTTCTTTTTCTGTTTTCACTTTCATGGAAATATTTTTTAGTGTTATTACTCCCCTTAAGAGTCCCTAGGCCATGAATTTATTGAATATGGAAAACATATAAAATATTCTCGGTATACATCCCATTTCGTTCCTGTCTAGGAAGGACACAATATTACTTGTATTTGCTTAATCATTTTCATTTACTTGTGCAGCCTACGCTTCTCTTCTAGATCCTAGCTATCCTCTCATCTATCGCGTAATTGGATGTAATAACATCTTTGGTACAGACAACATATTCATATATATGATGGAGATCTCCATCAAAGCAGCTGAACCTCGATGCCAACTTTCCTTCCTCGACGCCGCTAACGAGGAACAGATTGATCTATTTGATCTAGAATCTGAAGAGAGTAATCACTTCCCCTTTCTGATTCTCCAAGCCACGTTTAAGGCTTTGAGGAAGCAGCCTCATCCCTACATTTTCACAAGGTTTAATCAGACATATCCGCTTTCTAGCATGAAGACTTCTCAATTTTTTTTTTTTTTTTTTCAGTCTGGGGGATTTTAGACCTGATATCAAATGTTTTACCGTAGTTATTATTATTATTATTATTATTATTATTATTATTATTATTATTATTATTATTATTATTATTATTATTACTAGCTAATCTACAACCCTAGTTGGAAAAGCAGGATACTATAAGCCCAAGGGATCAAACAGGGAAAAATAGCCGAGTGAGGAAAGAAAATAAGGAACTAAATAAACTATATGAAAAGAAATAGTAACTTGAAATAAAATACTTTAAGAACAGTAACAACTTTAAAACAATGAAATATTTTACGACCAGTCACAACATTAAAACAGATCTTTCAAATCATATAAACCATGAAGAGAGACTTGTGTGGGTATGTTCAACATTTGCTGCAAGTTTGAACTTTAGAAGTTCTATCGATTCATCTATTTAATAAGGGAGATCATTCAATAACTTGGTCATAGCAGGAATAAAACTTCTAGAATGCTGTGTAGTATTGAGCCTTATGATGGAGATGGTCTGACTGTTAGAATTAACCGCATACCTAGTATTACGAACAGGGTGGTGCTCTCTGAGAAGATCTGAATATAAAAGATGGTCAGGATTAAGAAAAATCTTACGCAACATGCATAACAAACTAATTGAACGACGGTGCCAGAGATGGATATCTAGATCATGAATAAGGAATTTAATAGACCTTAAGTTCCTGTCCAACAAATTTATATGAGAATCAGCAACTGAAGACCAGACAGGAGCCCAATACTCGAAACAAGGTGGAATGGAAGAATTAAAACACATCTTCAGAATAGACTGATCACCAAAAATCTTAAGACTTTCTCAATAAGTCAATTTTTTGTGCTTTGAAGAAGAGACAGACCTAATGTTTTTCTCATAAGTAAATTTGTTGTTGAGAATCACACCTAAAAGTTTTAAGAGTCATAAAGATTTGAAGAAATATTATCTATGCTGAGATCTGGGTGTTGAGGTACAACTATCCTCGACCTACTTACAAACATACTTTGAGTTTTGTTTGGATTAAACTTCATGCCCCATAATTTTCCCCATGCACTAATTTTAGCTAGATCTCTAGTAAGAGATTTAGCAATCCTTGATCTACATTTTGGAGATGGAAATGGTGCAAAGAGAGTAGCATTATCTGCATATGCAACAGGATTCTTTTCTAGGCCAAACCATATGTCATGTGTATATAGTATGAAAAGAAATAGGCCAAGAACATTACCCTGAGGAATCACATTCCTATACTCACTATGGTGCTCATCAATAACAGCTCTTTGCAACCTTTGAGTTTGACAAGGGCCTCATGATTAACACGGCAAAGGGAGCACTAAAATATAGTCCAATTATACAAACTTCCTGACCATAATCAAGAGATCTCCGTACAGGATTGGAGACTGTAAGGTCATCACATGCCCCAATCGTTTACGAAAACCAAATTGAGAACTAGGGAACAGATGATTGCCTTCTGCAAACATATTTAGACGTTTTGCCACAATATGTTCAAAAACTTTAGATAATATGGGAGTTATGGAAATTTCGCGGTAATCAGTTGGACTTCAGCTACTACAAAGACATTTACACCATGGAGTGACATTACTGATTATCCAACAAGTGCTAAAAGCTCCTCTTCTTGCTAAATTGTGCAGAATAACAGATAACTTAAGAGCTAAGAAATATATAGTCTTTATAAAAAACAAAGGAAAAATACTATCTGGGTCTACACCTCCATAAACATCAAATTCTATGAGGAGAGCTTTAATTTTACGTAACTGAAAAGCTAAACTAGTTATTTTAGTCTCAGGAAAACAGGAAGGAGGAAGATCAAGTTCATCATTACTTTGCTTACTGTCAAACACATCAGCCAAAAGTGTTGCCTTTTCCTTTAGACAGTGAATGACAGTACCCTCTGGTTTAAGTAATGGAGGAACTGTTGCAACTACTCCAAAAAGTGCAGATTTAAGGGTAGCCCACCATATGTTCCAGAGTTGTACCAAATAGAGTTTCTTTTGTGGTTAAATTTTATTCCTTTTCAGTTAAAGCATAAACTCTCTCAGGAAAAGCTCTAAGTTTAATTATTCCAAGTCAAATCTGATCTAATACCCTTCCAAAGATGATAGGCATCCTGTTTCTCCAAATAAGCATGTCTATAATCATCATTGAACTAGGGTTTGTCTTTCACTTGGTACCTTAGCACACGAGGAGCAATAAGCCTTTCAATTATGTTGACTAGATTTTCATTCGAAGGACCAACAGGATCAATACTAATATACTATTGCGACCAATTCAAGGACATAAGATCACTTAAATTAACATTCTATTCTGCTTGAGATTTTATATAACTCTTACTTGAGAATAATACATCAGGGACAGGCTGCTCAGTCTTCACTACTAATAAAATCAAGACATGATCAGATGTCCCAACTGGAGAACCGGCCTTAGTTTTTATGATACCAAGGAAGTTTGTCTTTTTACACCTAAGTATTATGGGTCGCAATGCAAACTGTGGTTCTTGCTGTGGGTCGCAGTAAAAATAGTTTGAAAAACGCTGGTCTAGGACATACTGGTCCAGGATTTCGCTCAATATCCCCAGACAGGACAAGAATTAATGGCCATAAAAAGTATGCATCATACTTAAAATACTAATTAACAATAATGATAAAAAAACAAAATGTACAGAAAAACAAATAAAGTGCTGGATAAAATCCAAACTATAGATAAAAAGTTCGAAAAACCGGTTAACATGGCGAAGCCGATACACCATGCAAGGGTAAATACCTTCCAGGATAACCACTTCAACTGAAGGGAGGACTATAAGGATGGTTTTGAAACGATAAAGAATCAGATAAAGAAAAGACAACCTCTTGATAAACCACCTGGCATCCATGACTTCTATATTTATCCTGCCTAATACACCATTTCCAAAAGAACAAGAAGCAAAAAAAGAAATTATATTGGAATAGTGTGCGCGAGTGTAACCTCTAGCCAGAGACCACTAACCTAAGACAGTGGAAGGCCGTGGTAGAGAGGTTATGGCACTATCCAAGACTAGAGAATAATTTTTTTATTTTGGATTGTGCTCCTAGAAGAGCTGCTTACCACAGCTAAAGAATCTCTTCTACCCTTACCACTAGAAAAGTAGCCACTGAACAATTATAGTGCAGTAGCTAATCTCTGTGAATAATTTGTTCTTGTCAATGCTAGAGTGTGGACGTGTTGTGTCGAGCTCTGCTATTCATGCCCTGAGTCATGTTTTAGCTTTGTGTTTCTCGCTTAGAATATAATTGAAAAGATATTAGTTAGTCTTATGGAGAAACCTAAGTGATAAGAAACAGTACACCATGTCTGCTCCTAAATGTGTCTGCTTCAAATGTAATGAAACGGATGGAAAACGGAAAAAATTGGATAGTATGTGAATGTAAAAGACTCTACCACAAGAGATGTGTGCATATAGTGACAGCCATCAATGAGATTGACCGGAATAACCTAGATTGGTTATGCCCTCATTACGTACGTGAAGCCAGACAAAACAATTTAGTAATATAAAAATTAAAGCAAGGTGTAAATATGAGTAATCTGGCCCTGAACAAGATGCGAAAATAGATGACTTGGAAAACAAACTTGCAGACCTTGGCACAGGCGCAGAAAATTCCACCCAGATCACCGACCTCACTGAGAAAGTTAACATTCTTGCCATGAATATGGAATCAATTAAAGCAACACTTCAAACATTGATAGACCCAAACCCGGAGAAACCGACATTGGCTGACAAAGTTAAGGAGAAAAATCTGTTGATAATTAAATCAGCTAATACAACAACTAAAATTACTGAAAGAAAACGTGAGGTTGAACAAGCACTTAAAGACATTCCTATACTTAACACGAGGTCAACTACGAATGGAAATGTTGTAAACTTTGCAAACAATATGACTAGAGAAGAGGCGGCAAACAAAATTCAGACATTGGTGGCTGACACTGAAACAAGAAAAATCGGAAAACTAAAACACAAAATAATGATAAGCAATGTATACAATGATGAAGATGATGTAGTAAATTCTTTGATTCAAAGAAATAGCTGCCTGGACCATATCCAAAATATAGAAGATAAGATAAGTGTAGTCCTGAAGAAAAATGCCTGGGGAGGGGGCGGGGGGAACCACCCACTATGTGCTGAAATGTGATCCTGAAGTTTGGAGGGCTATTTATGATAATGGGGACAAAGTTTCGTTACGATGGGGTATCTATAACATGCGTGATAGGTACCACGTGATCACCTGCTACCACTGTCAGAGGTATGGACAATTTGAAAAAGATTGCAAGTCTATGAATGAAGATAAGGTCTGCGGGGAATGTTCAGGGAGACACTCCACCACGGAGTGTAATTCGGAAGTGTCAAAGTGTATAAACTGCACAAAGTTAAACAGACTAAGTGACCACATATTAAATTCTAGAGACTGCAATGCTTTTGACTTGGAATTGAAAAGACTATCGGAAAATACTGATCATGGTTAGTAAGGATGTCATAAACTGTGGCTATGTAAATATACAATCTGTAGGTAATAAGACTGTTTAAATTCGAGAATTGATAAATGAAAAATATTTAGATATACTAGCATTATCTGAAACATGGCTAAATCACTTGGACAAGGCAAAGATAACTGAAATGACGTCCCCCCACACATGCCTTCTTTCACATACCGAGAGAAGGTAGGTCTGGTGGGGGTGTCGGACTCTTTATTCATAAAAGTTACGCAAATCTCAAAACGCTGAAAAGAATTTGTGTAACAAGCTTTGAATATATAACAATCTACAAACTTTCTAGAACCAACTCTAATATCTTTTTTGAAGAATTCGGTGCTCTCATTGAGATGATTATCATGTAGAAAAACGAATTAGTTATCTGTGGAGACTTCAATTTTTGGATGGATGACGCATCAAATCATGACGCTTTGGCATTTAGTGAGTTACTAGAATCATATCGACTAGTGAGTAATGTCGACTGCACAACTACTTTAACTGGGCATACGCTAGACTTAGTTCTAAGTGATGACATGAATAATATTGTATCTGATATAAAAGTCGAAGAGAAATGTACTATCTCCCCAGTACACAAACTTATCACGTTTAGTCTATCTCTACAGATACATGCATTAGTAAAGAAAATAAACTTTAGACATAAATCAAATTTTTCTCCTACCGTATTTATTGAGGAAGTTACAAAAAAAAAAAATGATGCTATCCACATTCCCTGTGATCATGATGACCTACGTCTGTTAGGAGCTAATTGTGCTAACTGTCTTATGACCACTTACAATAAAGTGAGTAAAAGTGAATATGATATGTGCCCACCAATGGAAAAGACTATAACCGTAAAAGACCTTGGTTTGATGAAGAGACTTTGGTAAAAAAGAGGGAAAGAAGACGTAAAGAAAGAAAGTGGAATAGATTAAAAACTGAAAGTACTTGGGTAGAATACAAAACTGCTGCATGTCAATATAACTACCTACTAAGAAGGAAAAAAAATGAATACTATAAGAGAAAGATCCTTGAAGCAGCAGCAGACATAAATAAGTTATATCGTCTCCTGAATAGTATAATGGGAAATGTAAAAGAAAAGAAGCTACCAGATGGATACAGTGACCAGGAACTAGCAAATAATTTTCAAGTATTCTTTAAAAACAAAATTGAAAATATAACCAGGTCATTTGTAAATACTCAACATAACATTAATGATACACCAGGCACACACACAAAATTAATATGATTTAACAACATAACACAAGATGACATCACCAGAATTATCAAGAGAGCAAAGAAAACAAACTGCGCGATCGATCCTATGCCAATATCTGAAGTAATTGGAGAGAGAGAGACTTTTCTAGTCTAGCCAAAATAATAATGAGAATAGCAAATGCAAACATTAGTGAATGTAAGTTTCCTAAATCTGAGAAAATGGCTATAGTCACACCAGTTCTGAAAAATGCACTGGACTACCAGGAATTAAGCTCATATAGACCTATTTCAAATCTATCCTTTGTCTCAAAAGTGCTTGAATATGTAATTCTTGAACAACTAATCAGCCACTTAGAAGTAATAGAAGCTTTGCCTATCAACCAATCTGCTTACAGAAAACTATACTCTTGAGAGACAGCCATCTGCTCTGTTGTAAATGATAAGCTAGAAATGATGGATGAAAATAAATGTGGTATCTTAATTCTGCTTGATCTCAGTGTTGCTTTTGATACAGTGGTGCATGAACTGCTACTGAATGATCTACGGTCCATCGGCGTTGAAGATCAAGCCTTCGAAAACCAAAAAGACTACTTAGTTGGTAGAAATTACTGTGTACAAATTGGAAACTCTTATTCATCATATGAACCCTTAAACAGAGGGGTACCCCGGGGGAGTGTACTTGGCCCAATCTTATTCAGCATCTATACTATTGGTCTATCGAAAATGCTACAAAGGCATGGCGTGAAGTTTAAACTATTTGCTAATGACACACAATTTTACTTCTCCATAAATGATAAACATGACACTACTGCATCTCTAAACCGAATCCTTGATAATGTTAGATAATG
>NC_090730.1:130251118-130276118 GCF_036898095.1 Palaemon carinicauda
ATGTACGACAAATTCTAGTCTTTAATTTGTAAAATTAAATATAATTTTTGAATGGTAGCTTTTATTTTTAATACATGGCATTAGACAGCATTAATGCATTTCTATCAACTTATCAAACTTATGTATTTCTCATTTAAATAATATTTCTAATACGTTCCTCTCTCATTTTTTTTTTTTTTAGATTTTCTCCTTTTAGGATACAAATAACTACAATTTTATTCTTAATTTCAATACACATTCATATAATATTTTCATTTCATTTATCTCTTGCAATTCTTATTTATCTTTTGTGGGAGATTTTAGTGTAGACTGTACTAAAGTAATTTATTTGCTTTTTACTAAAATGCTAATTTTTATTTGATACACAGAACTACGTACAGTGCTGAATATTTGCCCCAAAATTTGTTAGAGAGGATAATTGAATAATGTTAGTACGTCATCAAAAATAATTAAGAACGCGCTTATTTTGTGACCTAAGTGAGTTGAGAACTAAATTTCATCTTATAATATTTTTTAATAGATACGTCTGTAGATACAATAGATTTTACATGAAAATAAGTTTCCTTGCAAATTGGAACTCATTGCACTGCCATCGACTTTGCAGCACTTTTTTTCTGCTTTAGGATTTTGCCTTCCTTTTGCTTTTAAGCCCCTTACCCTTTTTGAAATTTTACAATAGACCCTAGAAATTTTTCATATTTTTTAAAAGCAAACAGATTTTTGTTTATATGATCAAGCTGAGGTAGTCATTGAGATGTAAATTTCATGTTTATAATATGTCCTCTGCCCCAATGTAATGCAAATTACATACATACTTCGCCAATAAAAAGGTCATTGTCTCTTTTATTGTCATAATCATTATTTTTGTTTCATCCTTGCTTACAACAAGCTCGTGCAACCTTCTTATATCTTTACGTTTCCTTTTATTTATGGCTACAAAAGAGGATCGTCTGAATTATTATAATCTCGTTTTACATGTTTTCTCCATAGAATACTTGCTTGCTCGTGAATATAATTTTCATGTATTTTTTCTTTTTACTTTCTGAGTGATTAATGTATTGAGTTCCACCTATAATTTGAATAAAAAGACTAATGTGCTTTGCTTATAACGGGTTAAGTAAACGAAAGTACTATGCCTTCAAATTTTTACTCAATTTAAAACGAATAAAAAAAAAACATAAATAAGAGTATATGAGCTATATCAACATGTCCCATTAAAGTATTAAGAATATACGTTTGTCTATAGAGCCCTATGACTTAATTTTCTTTCGGACTTAAGCAACATGAGAGATCAATCGCAAGCTAACTGTATACCGTTATAGTCATCTCCTGCATAAAAAAACACGTTCATTCTACCCAGAAACTCATATTCTGCCACGCCACTAAAAATAGGATAATACACTAATTAGTGCTGAAATGGCAGGAAAACTGACTTGTATAGTATATAAACTTGAATGTTTCCAGAATAACCTACCAGCTCAGAAATCAAAACAAATGTATGTTTTATATATTAACACTGCAACGCATATATAATTCCTATTATACTTACTGTACATATAGAGATGTAAATGTAAGTTAACGGTATGTATAAAATGGGGACTAATGTTTGAAGATGGTTTATAGTATTGAGAAAAACAATATAAAACAGCCGACGATTGATAGAATATAAAGCAGCGGGAACTTTTGAGATTGAAAAGTTTTCTATGAGAGTAAATAGTTGTATAATTCTAACAGAAAAGTAATTAGTGAGTGAATTTTGGAATCAGTCTTACTAATGACGATAGTATGTGTGACTGCATAAAGGCCATAGTTAAAAAGAAACAGTACAACCAAAAGACTCGATATATGCGAAAAATGATGAGCCATCTTCTCATTACAGTCGTTGAGTGAGTTCGTTTACTACAAATAGAAGAGTAAAAAAATATTAAGAGGACTTTTCATTAGGATGCATTTCAAGTAAGAAGAGGTATTAAGGGTACATAATGTCAAAATAGAACACTGATGTAGAGGAGTGATTTTTATACGAATGAAAACATTCGTTTATTCAATTCGGAACTCATCTGATTATTTTAGGAAACATGGGAAATTATATTGACTAAAATGTTTATTGCTCAAAAGATTTAGGAGGAAGAATGATAATGTTTTTAAATTGCTAATCTGGCGAGACATTTAAATTATTATTAAGAAAGATCCTTGATGTAACGTGATACCTCAATCCAATTGTCGGAGACGCAAGAGACTGATTAAGGAGGCCGACCGGCTAATGCCGTTTTTTAAGGACAGGACTTTGACATCCATACCACTTAATAAGGTGACTTAGGACATCTCCAAACTGCAAAAGATTTTTGCCTCTGACCTTCGATTTTCCGATGCCAGGGTGAATTATCCTTTAAATGAGTGTTTGTCAAATTCTTTCTCCTCTCTTGATAATTAATATTAAGACCTGGGATTACTACCCTATATAGACCTGATGTAGACCTCCAATAAAGTGAAGTTTTTTTTTAGGTTCATTTTATTTGCTTTGAAAGAACTGAAATTTTAGTTAACCTTACCGACCTTGTGAGATTATTATTATTATTATTATTATTATTATTATTATTATTATTATTATTATTAGCTAAGCTACAACCATAGTTGGAAAAGCAGGATGCTATAAACCCAAGGGCTCCAACAGGGAAAATAACCTAGTGAGGAAAGAAAATAAGGAAACATAGAATAGTGTGCCAAAGTGTACCCTCACGCAAGAAAACTCTTACCATATACAGTGAAAGACCATGGTACAGAGGCTATGACACTACAGGGTTTCGGGGAGCCCATACACCTGTCACTACTAGCAGCCAATGCCTGGTCCTCCTCGACCACAGCTGATTAGGGCATTGTAATGCCTACCGTCAATGAGTGACGTAACGTGAATGTTAGAAAAAAAAAATAATTTCAATTGGAAATTCTCCGTAAAAATATACTATTCTCATCCGTATTTCAGTAATATACAGACGACCGTAATTTTACGTTGATTTGTTATTATTTTTTACGGGTTGGTGACCGTAATATCACTCCTTTGTGTTAATATAAGCGTTTATAAAATAACAAAAACCTCGGCATAAATGTTGCCAGACATTTACCCTTATTTTAATGCAAATTATATAGGTGTAGAAAGGAATTGAGAATAGTCCAAATTATATATGTAGCGTTTAATATGATGTTCATGAATTATTATGTGGGTGTAAAAGGTGAATAATGTTATTCAATTGTTTATTTTCATGGTTGTTGAATGTTAAGTACAGAACGCTCAGCTTTGATTCAGAGCTTAAATGGTTGATTCAGCAGTGGCCTCTTTTAAAACCACACCCTCCTAGAGGAAAGAATTAATTCAACCATAATAAGAAAATAAACGGGATATCATTAGGTCTTATCCACTCCACTTGGAAGAAAATATCTGAAATCTTTTTCCCATTTTCATCTGTGCTGTCAAAGCTCGCAAACGTCGTTAATAATTTAATTGGAATGATTGCCCAGACGGTCCCATGTTTCATCAAATGTGACCTAATTACAATCCTTTGCAATTAACAAAGAGACGACATAATTTATTGACACTAAATAGAGTTGCTATTAATTTATTATTTATAATAAAGTTGCACGTTAAAAAGGAACAGTCAAGGGTCAATGGTACTCCACCTTAACCCTGTAGTGTTTAATGAGCTTCTAAAATGACTATACAGCTTCATGTAATTCATTTTAAGCAATTGGGCGTTACCCCTTTTCCCCCGTTGCATTCATAGTGTCTCTGCAAAGTTAAACATTTTGATATCGATTATAAACAATATCCTTCCCTTATTGTGTCTAAGATATGATTTCGTGTTGTAGTATTTACAACGCAGACGTACTTTTTTCTGTTTTTTAATAACAATGTTCTACTGGTATGATCCTAAAAATAGTAAAGAATTCCTTTCGAGACTTCTTTGGCTTTACTTGACTTGTGGTCCCTTTTAACTTGACTCCGAGGTCGTAACTTTTTATTTTAGTTTTGGAAATTATTTTCTAGTAATTTTGGATATACTTTATAGGTAATTTTGTGCAAATTTCTTAATCATCTTTTCCTTGCATCTCTTAGTAGTCTTCAAATTCCTGTTCTCTCGAGCTTATGTTAATCACATTTTTTAGCAGAGGCTTTCATATTTTTATTTTCCAAGCCACTCATCAGAACATTTTTTTATGATTAATTAGTTTCTTCTCCCTCTTAGATAATAAACACCTCGCTCTTTTAGGTAACCGTGTTTGTTGCTATTAAAGTGAAACTCGCGATATCTTGCCGTTGTCTAATATAATGAAACTGATGAAGTCCAATGATTTCAATATAAATTCCTTTCATAATCCTATGCATAATAAAACTTTAGATTTCCAAATGTTAAGGCACTAGAATTCAAGCAAACTCAAATATGCAAAAATTTCGACTCTAACACTGAATTGATAACATGTATTTGAATAGCCCCATGATGTGTGATGGTAGATAGATATACATGTAGGAAGATAGTTATAGATTTACATTTAGGAAGGTGTACTACGCATTATTTTGTAATATGACATGTACACGCTGCATATAAACTACTTTATATCTTGGTGAGCGCTTTCCATAATCATTTAAAGCATTGACATTGTATCCGTGAAGTGTTTCTTAAAAAGGTCATTAATAAGAATCTGTTAATTGCTCTCCATCTACCGTTTTGCTCTTTTCACACTGCATATGTTACGCAAACATCTTATTTCAACAACTCAACATGCATTGATCTCTGCCTTTTTCATTGATACTGTTTTTAATAATTATCATAAAATCTATTTCTGTTGGCTGCCAATACATCCACAACCGCCAGTGTACTTTAATTACTCAGCATTTCCACAATATTGTAGAGAAATTATAATCAAGTTGGCTCTTTCTTGTATTCCATTCTCCCCAGAGGTATAGAACTTCTTACCCTACTGTGGTTTTGCGAACCCTTACAGCAAAACTGTTAAATCGTACGTTTGCCATTGCCAATTACAGATGTGTCAGTTAAAAGTTGTGTGTGTGTTTTGTTTTATTTCACGCCAACAATACAATGTTTCAAATGAATTCCACATCATCAACCGTTAGCGTGATAAGTGAGCTTCGGGTAGATATATCTATAGTCGATTTTTTTAAACCTGGCAAACTTGCACTAAACTTGCACTTAGCTGGTTGTCGCTGATTGGATGAGTGTCGTGTTGTCCGAATATCTCAGTTTGGTTTTCACACTGTTTTAGAATTGTGATTATACGGCCATAGATTGAGATAAGAGGCAAATTATGTAATGTTATGTAAATACCAGTTGTAATAAACGTAAGTATTAAGAAGTTACATACCAAATTATTATATAATAGTTAACAGTTATGAAACAACACTCTCCGAAGCTGTAGACTTGAAATATGTTTCAAACGCATGAAGTTTAATGTTTAAATTTCTAGCTAGATTTTTAGCGCAAACGTGCCATTGGTGGTTTGGAAAAAAGCAAAACGTATTGATTATACATTGCTGAAGGTTGTATAACGCCTAAGAACAAAATACTATCGTAGAAATGTAAGCTTGCCGAAACATTTGGGGTGGAGGAGTTGAGAAAGGAACAGCCGGCGAGTTGTCGTCTGCACACACCGCCACCATCAATCAGCTTAGAATCTGCTATCGAGCAATTGGCTCACTGTCGATTTCACCTATTTCAGCCATGGCCACAAGAGACGATATGGAACAAAGCAAAGATGAAGGCACTTCAAACACCAGGCATATACATGCTGCTGGCAGTAGGCTTACCAGTCAGTGCCGTAATATAATAATGAATGTTTTTCAATATTTCAATTCACAGGGCCCTAGCAAGACAATGAAAGAAATCATTAAGGCGACAGCAACAGCAACTCAAGTTTCAGAGAGAACTATCTATCGCATCAAATCTGAGAAGATGAAATCTTCAGACGGTATAATTCATTCACCCTTGCCCCGGAAAAGGAAATCGACTGTTGTTGATAATCTTGATAGTTTCGACAGAGATTGTGTTAGGAGAGAGATCCTATCCTTTTATGACAGAGGAGACCTTCCTACATTAGCAAATTTGTTGGCAAAAGTTCGGGAACCTCCTACTAATTTTACTGGTTCGAGAAGTTCCCTCTACAAAATAGTCAGGAATCTTGGTTTTAGGTACAAGAAAGTCACAAGCGGAAGAAAGATACTCATGGAGAGACAGGACATCATTATAACATGGAACAAGTATCTTAGAGAACTGAAGAGAAATCGAGAGAGTCCAAAGCCAAGACCGGAGGTATTCGTGGACGAGACTTGGGTGAACCAGAACCTCACCGTCGAAAAGTGCTGGACTAATGAAGATGGATCAGTAGGACCGAAAACGAAGTCAGGGAGAGGCTCAAGGTTTATAATAGTACATGCAGGAAGTGATGAGGGTTTTGTACCGGGAGCATTGCTTATGTTCAAATCAAAAAACGGATCAAAGGGTGATTACCATGACTCGATGGATAACGAAAGGTTCAAAATGTGGTTAGAAGAACAACTTCTTCCTAATATCAAGAAGGAGTCCCTTATCATCATCGATAATGCTCCTTATCACTCTAAAATAATCAACAAGGTCCCGACAAGTAGCAACAGAAAAGCCCAAATCATAGACTGGTTGGTTCTAAATAACATTGACCATGACCCTTCTTTTACAAAACTCGAACTTTTTCAGCTCTGCCAGCGCCACAAGGAAATTCAAAAGTACGAAATAGATGAAATTGCTGCTCACTATGGCCATAAAGTGCTTCGTCTACCTCCCTATCACTGCATTTTCAACCCTATCGAACTTATCTGGGCCCAAGTGAAGACAGAAATAAAAAAACATAATTCTAATAGCGACCAGTCTCTGAAAATTGTTGAAAAAATTACAAAAGAAGCAGTTGATCATGTGACGCCACAGCACTGGCAAAATGCTATAGAACATGTCAAGAGAATCGAAGAATTGTATCGTGCCAAAGATTCAGCATTTGATAAGTTACTTGATGAGTTTGTAATTGACTTGAATGATAGCACTACTGGTGACAGTAGTGATGAAGATGCTCTGACACTGGACTAAAATTCTAGCTGTATTTCATGTTGTTATTGATACTTCTGTTAACATGATACTGATGATACTTTATTATCATCCATGACCCTGAATACTGTTATCGATACTTTTGTTTATATAATTCTGACGCCTTTAATTGATGCATTATTATTACTACTGTTATCAATACTTAGTTGTTGTTTACTTTGTTGTGACTCTTACTGTTGTTATAATTTTTAATATTATTATTGACTTTTCTCTTCATTAATGCCATTATTGCCTAATACAGCTACTGTATTATTAAAATGAACAGTCATGAAAATATACTTAAAATTTAAGTTCCTAAGAACCTTTTGTTTCCCTGTACTATTGAAAACTGCTATAAGTTTATTGAGATGGAACAAAAGACAACATGACAGCTAACAATCTCAAATATAAGGGCTCTGCTCTTATTATTCATGGGGAGTCTTATGATTTACAAAATATAATATAATTAAGGTCTATCTAAAAATAAGATGGACGCGAGATAAAGAAAACCCAACTGTAATAGGACATATTTGAAAATTTCTACTTGAGGAACAGTAAATTTAATGTCATTTTATATAGAGAGTGGCACACCAGCCAGGAAATGGTACGAATAAATACAATTTATGTAATTTGCCTTTATACATATCCTAAAACATTAATGAAATTCCGTGAGCAGTACTTTTGAAATGCAAAAAATAAACATTATGATATATAAACATCTTAATTATTATTTTATGAAGACAAAAACACCACAACCCGCATTTGAACCTCCCGCTGAGAGTACGTCAACTTTCTGTCAAGCCCGTGGCTGTTCCTCCCACAACTCCTCCACCCCAAATTTTCTGACAAGCTTACATTTCTACGATATTATTTTGTTCTTAGGCGTTATACAACATCAGCAATGTACAATAAATATTTTTTTTTTTTTCAAACAACCAATGGCATGATAGCACTAAAAATCTAGCTAGAAATTTAAACATTAAAGTTCATGCGTTTGAAACATATCTCTAGTCTACAGCTTCGGTAAGTGTTGTTTCATAACTGTTAACTATTAAATAATAATTCGGTATGTAAGTTCTTAATACTTACGTTTTATTACAACTGGTATTTACATAACATTACATAACTTGGCTCTTAACTCACTCTATGACCCTATAATCACAATTCTAAAACAGTGTGAAAACAAAACTGAGAGATTCGGACAACACGACACTCATCCAATCAGCGACAACCAGCTAAGTGCAAGTTTAGTGCAAGTTTGCCAGGTTTAAAAAAATCGACTTTTTTTTTTTATAGTAAGTCTTCAGTTGTTTAGGTTTGAAGGGTTTGGAGGCGGTGTCATATTAGAATTGGTCATGCATATGGGTTTATCTTTGTATAAGAAAAACGTTATTTTGGCGTCCAGTTTAAGAATAAAAATTGGAAAATTTGTTCCTTTAAACAAAGTTGGGACGACAGAACAATAGAATTTTTTATGTTGGCGCCAAAATGAATAATCGTTCCTTAAACCACTAAGAAATGGTTTGTTTTCCTACCTAACGACAGTGAAAACTTTAATAGATTTAGACTTCTGTAAACAGGGAATGTGTGCAAGGTTGCAAAAAATTAATGTTTTAATGAATTTTGATTTGGTGATAACCTTTCAAACATTCAAGTGAACAAACTTTTCCATATATTCTTTTTCAATACTAATACAATTATCTACAGCAAGATTCAAATCACTAATAATTTCCATACAGCAAGCAGAACTGAGAAGTACATGTTATGATATATGTCATAACACTTTTTACTGGTTATTACCACTTGTGCCAATTATACCAAAACATTATGGTCAAAGGGTCATTAACGAACTACACCGGAAACCTGCAATTCGGAAACTTATAGCTATTGCACAATGCTTATAATTATAAAAGAACCTTCACTGGTTAGTGAATGCCTGTCATGTTCCAACACACCCCACATGTGCTGAAATACAGCAAAAAATAAAAAATAGAGACACAAAGGTATTCTGCTCAACATGCTTAGTCTGGATAGAAAATATAATTAAGTCGAGACTAAATCTGCAAATAGTTGAAGAAGAAGAAGAAGAAGAAGAAGAAGAAGAAGAAGAAGAAGAAGAAGAAGAAGAGAAAAATGAACAGGATATGTGTAAGGATGCAGAGGAAATCATTGATATAACTTATGATGCCATCCAACAACATACTTATGAAGAAATAAATTATCAGATGGAAACAAATAATAGACCCAAGAGACTCTACCCCGACCTACATACTTTTAGGGAAGAACAAGAACAAGAAAAAAAATAAAAGAAAGATATAGTCTGTAATAGGCTGAAAAGAGGGAATTGCAGATTTGGCGAAAGATGCTACTACAAGCATCCAAAGATATGCCATAATTATGAATAATATGGTAAATGTGTGTATTTAGACGGATATGGAGACGAATGCAGAGATCTCCATCCAAAAATATGCAAAACCCTAAAAGAAGGAAAAGGATGCAGTTTCAACAAAAAATGTCGATATATGCATCCTGCAACTATGAATGAGAGTAAGAAAACTCAGCAAACTGAAAAGAAAAACACAAATGAAACAAAAAAAGAAACAAAAAAGCAGGCCGCGTATATACCGCACTATGCACCAAAAAAGGCCTTTCAACCCAAATCTGCACAAATAGAGCCCAACTACAAAGAATGCATCTATAATGCCAGGGGTTGGTGCAGATATGGGGATAATTGCAGGTTTACACACAAAAATAAATATGAAGGCGAAAGAACAAATATAATAGGAAAAGTTGGATTTTTTAATGGCAGAATTCCGAGAAATGAAGAAAAGAACATCATATCAGAACAGGAAGGAAGCATGGGAGAATCCATATTATTACCAATATTAAATAATGGGGATGAAACACAAACCATAATAGTGATGAATGCACAGGGTTTAGTCACGAGTAACTCTAAAAGGAAAATAGAGTTCCTAGAAGAACTAACCCAAATTGAAAAAATAGATATATTAAATATAAGTGAAACATGGTATTCCCAAGACACTGGCAGCGATGACTAGATAAAGGGTTTCCAAACTTATAGATCAGACAGAAAAAATAGGAATCAAGGGGGAACCGCAATATATGGAAGAGAAATAAATCAAGGAAAAGTCTGTGAAAAATACAGCAACACAGAATGTGAATTGATTGCGGTAGAATTTGAATTTGAAAAACTAGTGAATATTGTAGTTTACAGACCCCCAAATACTAAGGAGTTTGACATAATAATAGAAAAAATAGATGATATATGTAGAAACCATAAAGACTGGAATATACTCCTATACGGAGATTTTAACTTTCCTTTCGTGGATTGGAAAGAACGGATAGAAGAAAATGGTTGTATGTATACATATAAAAAAGAGAGTAATAGTAGCGCAGAAGATAAGAGGCAATTTGAAAAGCTTCAAGATATGCTATTAGAACATAATATGCAACAAATAAACCACATTCCAACAAGAAAAGAGAATGTCCTAGATCTATTATTTGTGAATGAGGTGAATTATGTTAAAGAAATAATAGTGTATAACACGGGAATTTCAGACCACAATGTCATAGAATTGATAGTTCATTCCAAAGCAAGTGATCGCAGAATTAATAAAAGCACAAAACTTTGGGAAGGATATGGAAAATATAATTTTTACAGTAAGAATATAAAATGGTCAGAAATAAATGAAGAACTGAATAAAGAATGGAAAAATGTATTTGTAAGTGATAATATACAGGTAAATACGGACATACTGTACAAAATACTGGAGAAAATTGTTGAAAAATATGTACCGAAAAAAAACAATAAACAAAAGACGTGCATACCAAGAGACAGAAGGATCTTATTTCAGAAAATTAGAAAGTGGAAGAAAAATCTTGCAAAAGAAAAAAATGTGTGGAAAATGAGGGAAATAAAATGTAAGATAGAAAATGCAGAACAAAAGATTATACAGTCGAAAGAAAATGAAAAAAGGGACTTAGAAGAAAGGACACTTCAAAATATAAAAAAAAACCCAAAGTACTTTACTCCTATGCAAAAAAAGATGAATAAAGGGAGAATAGAAATAGGCCCTCTAAGAATTGAAGGACGGCTAACGAATGAAAAAAAGGAAATATGCAAGATATTAGCAGAAAAATATAAGTGAGTTCACGCCAAGAATTGCGAATGAGAATAATGAAACAGAAATGAGAGAAGAAAATGTTGAATATCTAATGGATATAGATATTAGTGAAGCAGATATTGTCAAGGCTATAAACGAAATTAAAAATGGATCGGCAGCCGGACCAGATGGAGTTCCAGCGATTTTGTTAAAAAAAACTGCAAACACTATCGCAAAGCCGCTTGCAATACTGCTAAGACAAAGTGTAGATATGAGCGAGATATATGTTAAACATAAATTAGCTTATATAACCCCTATCTTCAAAAGTGGATCAAGACTAGAGGCAAGCAATTATAGACCTGTTAGTCTAACATCACATATTATGAAAGTGTATGAGAGGGTAATAAAAAAGAAAATAATGAACCATTTGGTCGAAAAAAATTTGTTTAATATGAGTCAACACGGTTTCGTGCCTGGAAAAAGTACACAGACCCAACTGATAGCACACTATGAAAACATATACAAAAATATGATAAATGAAAAAGACACAGATGTGATCTATCTAGATTTTGCAAAAGCCTTTGACAAGGTAGACCATAACATATTGGAGAAAAAAATGAGAAAGCATAATATTGTGGGAAAGATAGGAAAATGGGTAAAAGAATTCCTGCAAAACAGAAAACAGATAGTGGTTGCAAATGACGAGAAATCAGATGAAGCCCAGGTAATATCGGGTGTGCCACAAGGTACGGTATTAGCTGCACTGCTGTTTGTTATTATGATCTCAGACATAGACTGTGATGTTGAAAACTCCGTAGTGAGAAGTTTCGCCGATGACACAAGAATAAGTAGAGAAATTACTTGTGATGAAGATAGGAACTCACTACAAAGAGATCTAAACAAAATATATGAATGGGCGGAGATAAATAGGATGGTATTTAACTCCGATAAATTCGAATCAATAAATTATGGAAACAGAGAAGGAATAGTGTATGCATACAAGGGACCTAATAATGAGACAATCACAAACAAGGAAGCAATTAAAGACCTTGGTGTAATGTTAAATAGGAATATGTTATGCAACGACCAAATAGCAACACTGTTGGCTAAATGTAAAGCAAAAATGGGAATGTTATTCAGACACTTTAATACAAGAAAAGCTGAACACATGATTATGCTTTACAAAACTTATGTATGTAGTACACTCGAGTACTGCAATGTGATATGGTACCCACACTACCAAAAGGATATTGCGCAAATAGAGAGTGTACAAAGGTCCTATACTGCTAGAATAGAAGAAGTTAAGGACCTTGACTACTGGGAAAGACTGCAATTTTTAAAACTATACAATCTAGAAAGGAGAAGAGAACGCTACATGATAATACAATCATGGAAGCAAATAGAAGGAATTACTGAAAACATCATGGAGCTTAAAATATCAGAAAGAGCAAGCCGAGGTAGATTAATAGTGCCAAAAAATATTCCAGATAAACTAAGAAAGGCGCACAGGACATTAATCCACTACGCACCAGCATCGATAATGCAGCGACTATTTAATGTGCTGCCAGCTCATCTAAGAAACATATCAGGAGTGAGCGTAGATGTGTTTAAGAATAAGCTCGATAAATACCTAAGATGCATCCCAGACCATCCAAGACTGGAAGATGCATTAGCAACTCTCTGGTGGATATACGAGGTGCCTCACACTGAGGGACCTGGTGGAACCCAAACAAAAAATAAGGTAAGGTAAGGTAAGGCGCTCTCTCTCTCTCTCTCTCTCTCTCTCTCTCTCTCTCTCTCTCTCTCTCTCTCTCTCTAGGCTACACACACACACACACACACACACATATATATATATATATATATATATATATATATATGTGTGTGTGTGTGTGTGTGTGTGAGTGTGTGTGAGTGTGTGTGTGTGTGTGTGTGAGTCCGTTTATGAGTAGGCATATTTATATACATTTTCATAAATATCCATACATACATACATACATACATTTACACACCCACACACGCACACCAATATATCTATCTATCTAAATACACACATATATATATACATATATATATATACACACATACATATATATATATATATATATATATATATATATATATATATGTGTGTGTGTGTGTGTGTGTGTGTGTTTATGCGTTTGCGTGTGCTTATGCGTGTGTATCTCTCTCATTTTAGTCAACACATAAAAGCTTAATTAAGGATTAGAGACAACTTTTCCTCCCCGATTCCCTTCTGAATTGGTCTTCAGTGTAACGTTTGAAGACTTTTAAGCAATTACCGAAATAATAGCCTGATTTTTTCCCCGCTTAAAGAAAACAAAAGGAACTTTGAGGTCATTGTTGACCTTTCTGATTGCATATAAGAATTATTTAATAAAATTCCTTACCTTAATTTTACATTTATATCAAAGACAATTTTATTTCAGTAAGAATTGCGCTGGAATTTTATTTTATGAATTTTAATCATATTCAATTATAAAGTATACATATTTTTATGAGCGATATCAGTGCTTACATCGATAGAAAAACTATAATTTATTTGTCATTGAAAGACATAATGGTATGAATTTTGAAGTAAACAATAAGTTGGGCATACATACTGTATATTAGAGTTTATATGGGAAATTTAATAGTAAATAGTAAATTTCCACTAGTGTGCTTGTTTGAAATATTCATCTAATCAAAATCCATGTTATTAATTAATTCCTTCATATATCAGGAAATATTTCTTCCATACAATAATTCAGGAAAATGAAGTTATTCATTCATAGTTCCTCTTTGTTTCCTCCATATTTTAGGCTGTACCTGACACGCGTTGGTTTTCCTCAAGATTATTGTAGTAACTCCCATTTGACGATAATTTCCTATCTAATCAAGATAAATAGTAAACTAAAATCAACATCGCAATTGATACAGTAGGAAAGTCATCAACTGGATATACGGAAAGAGTCGATAAACCTGTATAAACTTTTATATATATATATATATATATATATATATATATATATATATATATATATATATATATATATATATACACTCACACTTTGGATGGCATTTATGGACTTTGAGAAAGCCTATGATAATGTGCACCTGCCAATCTTGTGGAGTCCTATGTTAATATGGAATTCCTCTTAAATGTGTGAATTTGATTAAGTCTACTAACGAGTATAGCAAATGTAAAGTTAATGTTAGTGGAGTCCTATCAAATGAATTTCCAATGAACACTGGAATACTACAAGAGAATGTGTTGTAACATATGTTGTTTACCCTCCTCATGGATTTTGTAAAGCGTATACAGTCGGAGATGGTGGAGCAGGATTGGGCTGTATTGATAATGGGAAATTAGCAGACCTAGAGGATGGTGATGATACTATTCTTATTCACAGAACACCACAGGATTTGCAATGCTTGCTTTCCAAATTGCATGAAATATCACATGATGTTGGACTCAAGATAACTAGAAGAAAGGCAGAGATGATGAAAACGGAGTATGCAATGGAAGATGAAATATCATTGGAAGGAGAAATGATTAATGAATTAGAATGATTCAAGTATTTAGGAACTATAGTCTCCATTACAAGGCCTCTAGAGTTAGAGTTTAGTGAAAGACTGATAAGAGCAAATCATACAATGGCGAGGTTAAGTAAAATTTGGAAATCAAAGCGCCTGAAATTACATATAAAAATCAGACTATATATAAGTTTAGTGAGATCGGTGTTACTGTACGGACATGAGCCATGGAATGACAATAAAATTTTGTAGATTTGAGAACAAAGCCCTCAGAGGAATATTGGGAGTTGAATGGCAGGACAGGTTTAGAAATGAAAGTATAAGGGAGATAACTCGAGTGTCCAATGTGGACGAGATGATGGTAAGTGGTAAATAGAGATGGTTTGGACATGCTCTTCGAACTCCCCGAGAGAGATTAGTTCACAAAACGTTTAACTGGGCTCAACAAGACACTAGAAGAGTTGGAAGACCAAAGACTGCATAGCCTATGTAGCCTGAGGACAATGAGACATGAAATAGATGATAAATGGAAAGTCTTGAATTAAAAGCTAAAAATAGACGACTGGTGGAATCTAGCCGAGGCCCTTTGCGTCTTTATATATATATATATATATATATATAAATATATATATATATATATATATGTATATATATACATATATATATATATATGTATATATATACATATATATATATATATATATATGTGTGTGTGTGTGTGTGTGTGTATGTATGTATATATGTAAATATATATATATGTGTGTGTGTGTTTGTGTGTGTGTATACATATTTCAGAAGGCATTTATAGTGCGTGGTAGCCTTGCCTACACTAACTCGGGTTTTAAATGGTGATGCCATTCGGTATTTTTTAGCTGTCGCCCAACTAAATATTGATCAGTCCAAGTGTCGCTCAACTTGGTGATTGGACGACAATGTCTTAGCAAAGGTGGCACTTGTTTATGCTAAATTGATATTTGCGATAGTAAGAGAAGTGACTATTTGGTTCAGCCAAAAGTGAACATAAATATAAATTAAGAAAAATCAAGGAGGAAATTATATAATTAAAAGTAACTATGGCAGTAAGTATAAGATTAAGGCTGTTATGGCGAATGGAAAGTGACTGAACAACACTTCGAGTAACTACAAAGGCTGGAATTAAGGAAAGAATCGTGAGATCCTTTGCTCATTACGGAAATGAGGTGTAGATGCCTAATGCGAAAGTGGAGTATACTGAAGCTGTGAAGATTAGTATTGTTAATTTAGAATCGGTAGTTTAACAAGTATCTTAAAGAAGAAAAATCATTGGACACGTAAAACTGGCATATGTACACATACACACACACACACACACACACACATATATATATATATATATATATACATATATATATATATGTATATATATATATACACATGTATACATATATATATATATATATATATGTATATATATATAGACATATATATATACATATATATATATATATATATATACATATATATATATACATATATATATACATATATATATACATATATATATGTGTATATATATATATTCTCGTATACATATATATATATATATATATATATACACTCGTGTATATATATATATATATATATCAAGAATGCACTTCACTTATAGTTTGAAAAAACTATAATACACAGTTGGTGAGACACAAAAGTCCTGAAAAAGTACAGCCCAGTAATATATAATATATTTACTAGCATAATATTAGCCGAATACAAGGACAACTAGACTTTAAACGACCAAGAAAGCAGGCAGGCAGTGGGTATTCAATAATTGACCATATGTATATAATTAGCCAGTTAAAAGAATAATCAACTGAGTATGACAAATACTATGTATGGCATCTATAGATTATGAGAAAGCTCTTGATTCTGTCAAAACTTTAACAGTAATGAAAGCTCTTCAAAGACAAGGAACGGATTAATCTTATGTTAGAACACACAAAGATACCCCATCTCTTCTAAATTATTCAAAGCATGCCTACTAGAAGTTGAATTTTTAAACATTAAGATTTTGTAAATGGAGGAATTAATATGAATGGGGGATACCTTAACAACTTAGGATTGCAGATGACATAGTTCTGTTTAGTGAATCCTGGAAGAAAATTACGGAACGTTGATAGATTTGAATAGAGAAGGCAGATCTGTATTAATAAAAATGAATAAGATTAAAAATAAGATAAATTTCAATGGCAATACAGAGAACAAATAAGGGTTTTTGATGAACCTTTAAAGATTGTTAATGAATATACGTATTTAGGACAGAAGATAAGAGTTTCCCCAAGGCACAGAATTTAATTTAGAAGAAGGATAAGCATAAGATGGAGAGCTTTTTGTAAACAAAATGAGATTATGAAATATAAACTGCCGCTTTCTTTAAAAGAAAAGTATTTTATCAGATGGTTCTACCAGTATTAACTTATACATCAGAAATTTGGAGTCTTATTAAAGCCTCAGAACATAACATAAGCTAGTTACAACTCAAAGTGCTATGGAAAGTATAATGATGTGGGTGACATCAAGAAACAGAAAATTAGTTACATGGATACGATAGCAAACGAAAGTAGAGGATATTCTAACAGCATGATAGTAAGAAAATGAAATGGATATGCGCAGGGCATATAATGAGAATGGAAGATATTAGATGGACATTAAGAATAACAGAATGGGTCCCTGGAGAGTGGAAAAGAAGCAGGGGAAGGAAGAGAAGACAATAGATTGACGAACTATATATATATATATATATATACTGTATATATATATATATATATATATACTGTATATATATATATATATATATACTGTATATATATATATATATATATACAGTATATATATATATATATATATACAGAGAGAGAGAGAGAGAGAGAGAGAGAGAGAGAGAGAGTGTGTGTACAAAACCTCGCCAAAACTACATTCACTTTGGTTTATGGGGTATATCTTCTTGGGGTTAATGGAATAAAAAGGCTGGTTGAAGAACTTCCAACTATTATAGGTGTTAATCTATGCAAATGAAATTGAATATATGAATACGACGGATCCTCATTCTTATGAGGGAATTCTTGCAGGACCCCAGTGATCATCACATACATCATTGAGGGGCTCTTAAATCTAGATTTTCCAACTTTTAGAATTTATATGGCAATTATATGCATATGAATGTCATCTCTTGCATAAAAGTAAAATAGAATAAGATAATGTCTGCTATTGTTGATGCATTTCTTATATTTTCATGAATCATTAAGCATATGTATGATTGCTCTTAAGGATGAAAAATTAACAACATTAAGCATATGTATGATTGCTCTTAAGAATGCAAAATTAACAAAAGCATATCGAAATCTGGTTTTCCATACAGAATATAAGTATGTATACGATTCTTTCTTTATATAAAGATTATCCATAGCATTACTGAAGGCTTCCTAAGCAGCCAATGAATGTTCTTAATATATAAACTGTAAAGATATTGTGTGTAATAACTGTAATTAGATAATTTGTGAAGTTAAATCCCCTACTTAGCTAATTCAGTGAATAAATGCCTTTAGATCAGTCGAAAAATCAAAGACTGGGATTCTCCACGGGTATCCCCGATAGCTTGGAATAAAGGGGAAGTGGTCTCAGACCCCACCGAAACCGAGAGTCGAGTATTACAAAGCGAAAGGGAGCTAAATTATTCTCTTTGGACCTCCAATAACTTGTCCAATCTGTTCCCAGTTGGAAGAGAGAAGAGGGGTATCCTTTGCTGCTCTGAAGATTGAAATACAAAATTAAAGGGCTGAGAAGTTGAGAGCTTCGGATGCGAATGGTACAAACTTAAATCATAGCAGACGAATTTGGAGTGTCGAATAAAATTATTTAAGAAAAATGCGTGATGGTGATGATATTCAAGATATTGTACTTGATCTACAAGAGTGGAATAAGTATAGCATATTTAAATAACTTCCTCACTATAAAATAGAATATACAAAGAGAGATAACAAGAGATTTGGCACTGTTAAATCAAGCTACCTTTGTCCCTGTCTCCTCCCCTACTTATGAAAGGCTCTGCAATTATATAAGTTTTGTCTTTCATAAGTAATATACTTCAAAAAGCAGATTTCCATCGTTCATTTGGACATGTCCAATAACTTGCTATTGTGAAACATAAGCGTACTCGGATTGCTCTCATCCTATATTTCGCTTTTTATTTCTGATTATTTTTTTGAGTAGGTATATTTCCGTTGTATATCTTGTGGAATTTTTCCTTAAACTGTAATCAAATATGAACAAACAATCTTTTTTTATCAAATCTCTTTTGTAATTTTATCATTAGAAATCATTACATGAATGACATTTAGACCATTTATGGTTTTCCTCTAGATTTTTGTTCTTCATTTCACGTTAGCTATGAAATTGCTTACAAACGCATATAAAAATCAATAAAATAACCTTACTAGGTAAACTGATAGCAGTCCTCTCCAGGTTTTAAAAAGACCATATCATAGAATTTAGGAGAAGCCATATGTATTTTAAAATTTCAGAGTATGTGGTAATTTGTACTATAATGGTAAACGTTAGTGTTAGTTAAATTGTGTCGTGGTATAGTTAGATTATGCTGTAGTAAGAGGATATTATAACTATAATATTGTAGAGTACGTGAAGGAGTGTGATGATAAACATGAAAGGAAGCAATGACTAGATGTAAATCTGAACTGTATGCGGGGGATTTGTTCTTTCTTATGGTGATAATAGATGTGGGATGGGTCAGGTTGAGGCTGTTCATAAGATACGTCAAATTTATAAGAAGGAAGTTTGTTAGCACACAGAGAGAAACTGGATGATACAGGGGCAAGGATTCAAGGTACATAATAGGTAACAAGAGATGGGATCTTGAAAGGTGCTAAGTTTGGGTTGAGAATTTAAGAACTTTGGGAATAAAAGATGCAATGAGGGCTTTACTGAAGATCAAGGAAGTAAGTTTAAACCATAACTTCAGGCAGTACGGAAAATTACATATATAAGTATGTGAGGATGAATAGGGAAAGTAGTGTGAAATGAGAGAAAAAGTTGTTAATCTCTGAATAGTTTTAGAGAGATGGGTAGACATTAGGATGATAAAAGGGGGAAGTTTTTTGAGTGAAACAGCGCGAATGAAGAGAGAAATGTTAATGCACAAACATAAAACTAGATATATACAATCTTAATTGCTTGTGCTGATGGAGTAGGCTGATTGTTCTGATGGAGGTTCAATGTAAATTATATATGACAGGTAAAACAACTTGATGAAAGAATTAAATTATTTATTCAATACGAGAGAGGGTTAGTAGATTTTACTGTTAATGAAAAGAAGATAAAAGAAAAACTTACATTAAAGTTATGGTAGTCGATGCGATTATTCTTAATATTATGGTGAAGACGAAATTTAGTAGGTGAGTTCGGAGAATCTGAAAAAAAAAAAATAAAAAAATAAAAAATTTACTGGAAGGTCTGGATGTAGCTTGGTCAAATTGAAACAAGAGATAATTTTTTGATTAGATAGTATGAAATATTGGCGTGTTAGGAAAGAGAATATAAAAACCTAAAAGTTCAAGAGTTTCATAAATAGAAACCAATTTCCAAGAGGAAAACTTCAAATAGAACTTACTCTATTCGCTTTCTAAGGTATTCATCAGATTGTTGTTGTAACCGTAACACCTTGAAGATAGTACATTGTCTAGTTCAGTTTTGCCAAACTGAGAATATTACAATGTGTATTTGATGATGTTTAGTAAAGATATTTGGAGTCATTGAAAAGGGAATTTCATACCTATAGACTAATTGGCGGCATTTAATTAAAACTTTGCCAATTTACCGGGATCCACTCACTCGAACCCTATGACCTCACACAAGCTTAATCACTCAACTATATTGACTCGTCCTATGACTAATCTCCTCTCTCTCTCTCTCTCTCTCTCTCTCTCTCTCTCTCTCTCTTTTATAGACCCCTAGCTGACTGGTTTTGATTGCTGATAAGAGTGCAGAGAATAAAAGGGATTAAGTAATATTTATTTATATATGAAAATAAACTATAAAAAATATGATACATTATATATCTTTTAGATTTCATTTTCACTTTATTTTCGTACCTTTATTCCTAATATTCGATTCCGATACGGTCGCCTGGCAACGGCGATAATCTTTCTTTTATTTTTCCTCTTGAAGCATTTGGAAAGGATTAGACCGTTTCAATAGCATTGGAATCGGGTGCTTTTACCGTTGGTCCGTACTTTGGATTGTATTTTCGTCGAGAGAGAGAGAGAGAGAGAGAGAGAGAGAGAGAGAGAGAGAGAGAGAGATTTTAGTTAGAAGGAACGAATATTATACGCTGTTAAAAATTTGCCATAAAAAAACGGTAAATGCCTGGCAACATCTATTTCAGGATTTCTACTGTTTTAAAAACGAATATATTGACGTTAAGGAGTGATATTACGATCACCAAGCCGTAAAAACTAATAAAAAAGTAAAATAAATTTACGGTTGCCTGTATTTTACTGAAATACGTTTGAGAACATTATCGATTAAAAGGCATTTTTTCTAAGTGTACTGAAGTACTCTATTGCAGTTTGGAACAAATACGTTCTACAGTTTATTATTCCAAGTGATTTTTATCAGCGCCTTGTTGAAGATAAATGTGTATCGTACTTATATGTTGCTCACTGCAAACGCTGAAAATAATCATAGTGTTTCTTTTTGAGTGACAGTACGGTCATTCTTAAACAATAAAATCATATTCAAGTTGATTTTTGTGTTTGACTATACTTTTGTAATATGACTATGTCAGAGTTGAATGTTGGCTTAGACTTTAAGACAGTTTCATTGGAAGTGCAATGCTACTGTAACTAATGTTAATTAACAGTAAAGCTTTTTAATTATCATTCGGTAAAGACATCGGGAAAGATATCAGGCATTATACGAGATTAAAACTGAATTGTTTTTGTATTAGGAAATATTGAAAAAAGAATTGTCCCCAAGTAATCTATATATTTTTTTCCCAGCTAGCCCTATGTAAATTCTCAAAAAACATATTAATATATATGACAAAATATTCCAAAAAATATTAAGCCTATTCTGAATATACGAGAAAATCTATATGTTTGATATATCTTTTTTTAGAAATGCAACAAAGAACTTCATTATCGCACTCTATATTGAACCACAAATATGTGAGAAACGGACGAATAAACAAGCATATGATTATACAACTTAGTTTCAGTGTTTCCAATGATAATTGATAATAAATTTTTCTCTTTACTTTTTTTTAAGTACATCACTTCCCTACTAATGCCTGCTACATTCAGTTGAAAATTGAGAGAAAAATTTTCGTTTTGACTTGAAATGTATATCTTATAATGCACTAAAACCTTTAACATAGTGTTCAAATGAGCTTCATGTGGGTCGTTTACTGTATGCTCGTATCCTCATAAGTCTGGCAAAAGGACATGAGATTAACATTATCTTACTTCGGTAGATCAAGAAAGGGAAACAGGTTACTCGATGAAGAGTTACATATATATATATATATATACATATATATATATATATATATATATAAATATATATAAATATATATATATATATATATGTATATATATACACACATATATATATATATATATATACACACATATGTATATATATATATATATAGATAGATAGATAGATAGATAGATAGATATATAGATAGATAGATAAAGGTATACATACATATGTGAAACTAGTATCCTTAATAAAAATACCACCCTCTCTCTCTCTCTCTCTCTCTCTCTCTCTCTCTGCGTCATCGAAAAAGTTGACGGAGTTAAAAAGAAAGCTGTGTTTACCCCCATAGAATCACCAGCGAAGTCTGTTCTCCAACTTTCTACGGATGCAATAAACCTGTTTAATTGAAATCTTAAGTTTTCAAAGTTTTTCTCTTATGAAATTACTCCGGCGGGTTTCCTCTTAGTATGTTTTCAAAATCTCAGAGACGTTTCGGTAAAGAAAAAATAAATAGTTTTTAATTAAAATGGCATCTCCAGTGAAAAATTTCATTTTTTTCTTCATAAAATATTGATGCCATGGATAATATCTAACTTGCAAGATTGAAAGGCTTAAATAGAGGCAATAATTGAAGCTGTAATGAGATGAACGACACCTTTCTTGCTAATCAGTTTTATTTCATTCAGAAAATTTGTTGATTGTTAATCCATCTGAAAAAATACCATATATATATATATATATACACGCACACACACACACATATATATATATATATATACACGCACACACACACACACACACATATATATATATATATATATATGTATATATATATATATATATATGTATATCTATAAATATATATATATATGTATATATACAGTATATAAATATATATATATATATATATATGTATATATATATATACATATATATATATATATATATATAATATATAATGTAATATAATATAATATTAATGACTTGCTCTCATGAACATATCCAGGATTTTTCTTTTAATGGGAAGTAACTTACTAGGCATGTTTATTTTATTAGTTTTATAAATTGTACTTTTGCGACGAACTTGCATCCGTATATTTATTAGGTTGTTTTAATGGATATTAAAGTCTTACTTTTATATAGGATGTAGATTTAGAATGTAAAGACTCTATTACAAAAACGAGCTAAGCATAAAAATGTTAGAGTTTTTGAGAAGATAGAACTAAAGATTCCATATTGAGAAGAACCCAACTAATGTCAGAGGCATAACTAACAATATCCTTTAGTGCATTTAAAGGGGAAAAATGCCGACTAGAATACATAATGGGGGAGAGAAATCTAAATTTAGAAGAGAGAGAAAAAAAAGGGTTTGTGACAAGGGGTTTAATGCTAGATCCTGGATATTATCAAGGGTAGTTGAGTCCGTATATCTCTTAATCCGCTGACGTCAGAGTTGCCAAGGCCACTGCTATCGTGTGATACAGTGGTGTGACGCCAATCACGTTCAAATGCAGAATGGGTGACATTATCCCTTCTGAATAAGATATGCTGAACCGAAAACTTCATTCTATTTTCAATTTTCAAGTGATAAAATGAATGGGATACTTATGAATGCAACATATTGAATTTATTTATTAATGCAAAAGATTAGATTTATGAAGGAGTTATTGCATAATCTCCTTATTGTGTATGGTTTAGATAAAGTTAACTATTACTGAACATCTCACTTTTATCAATATTCTGGTTATTTACTTTTATCAAACTGTTAAAATGACCCCTGAGAAAATAAATGGTGGATTATATGTATGCCATACGTTGTTTAGTGCCTCATTATTGCAAGTGTTTTTATTTAGTTTAATTGAATATTGCTAGGATACTTGGCGTAGACGATCCTTTGTCTCCCTCCTCAATAGAATTGAATATAATTAACCTCATCTGATCAAAACACTGCTCTCCCTCATAACTCAATCTCCTTCTCTCCTCAGCTAGGCGACTTATCTCCCTCTCCACCTTCTGCAGATGCTGATTTGGCTGTTGTTCCTTTGAGCTCAAAGGGGGAGTTTCCCTGCAGTCAACAGGCCTTATAATACATGCCACGCGTCTCTTCTAGCATTTACCCAAAGGAAACCGGTAGTCCATGGATTAAAATACTTCGACTATTTCTGTCCCACTACAATACTGTCTGGAATAGTCTTCCTTATCATTCTCCCTTCTTTACTTTTATATTCTTTCTTCCTTCAAGATGCACTTCATGGTTACAGTCTGCACTCCTGCCTTCCTTCGTAGGTAGTTTGTTTCTCTTCCTGGGCTTTGCTATCAAACCGTATTCGACGAGAGAGGGGAAGCCAGAAATTATCGATGGTGGTAAGTTAAGAAGTTTGTTCAACCCTTTCCCGTTTTTCTTCTCTTTACAAAGGAACTTTGACAAGGTTCATTTTATCCTTCATATTTCTATTCTTCAAGAAAATTTATATCTTTTCTCTCTCATCCTTCAGTAGCTTATTGTCATTTTTTTTCTTCTGTTGCGTGATACAGGGAGGGAACATATTTAGATTTTCTTGAATTTGGACATTTGAGACTTAGCATAGTTCAATAATGACGAAGCTAGGGTTTCCTTTATTCATATTAATTTATCGTAGAAACTTTAGTTACCAAATAATGGTCAGGAATCTCAATATCAAATACACT
>NC_090730.1:130283618-130293618 GCF_036898095.1 Palaemon carinicauda
GCTTGAATTATTCAAATTCTTTAATAAAATTAAATTTAAGTTAAAGTTAAGTTTTATGTCCAAAAATATGTTTGTGTCACTATGGTGGTACGCTGATACATTTAAAATGCACGCTATCACTCGCATAAACATAATTTTCTTATAACCTATCTACTGTAGTTTGTAACTCTTGTCTCTTTTCACCTTCTATAACAATTGGCATAATCCAATAATGAGCTGATTTGCATAGAGGTATCTTGAACAAGGTAAGGGAAATACATGGAAGTCGGAGGATAAGTTTGAATTTAACATTCACAAGTTTTCAACTATAGGAGACACAAACTCTAGATTCATCCCGTATAACATATTAAGAAAACCAAGGTACTGAGATCAGGGTCGACTCATTGGTCATAATCTGCAGTTAAAGTGAAAAATGTTTGTATAATCAAAGCAAATAACGGGTTACACTATTTTTCGTAAACCCACGATCGTTATTTAATCGTCAATTAACAAACAAGACTCCGATTTTGTTCCAATTCCTTTAAACAGCCTGTGGTTGTATGTGAAAAAACATACTTTATTTTCTACATAAATAATCCACCAATGAAGCTGATGTACAAGGTGACGTTAGATCAAGTCATACATAAAGCTTAATGGTCAAATAGAAATTTGACTTTGCCATAATAATTTAAAACATATATATATATATATATATATATATATATATATATATATATATATATATATATATGCATATGCATATGTATATATATATATATATATATATATATGTATATATATATATATATATATATATATATATATACATATATATATAAATATATATATATGATGTTTTTAATGCTGGAGTAAATCCTGTGTAAAAGTATGCAAGAAAAAAAAAAAAAAAAAAAAAAGTTTCTAACGTGATGTCGCGAATCACTCTTTTTAAGTGGTCCTATTTTGCATTCATAACATCTTAGTGTATGAATTATATGGAACTAGTATTACTTACTATATACAGTGTATATATATATATATATATATATATATATATATATATATATATATATATACCGGTATATATATATATATATATATATATGCATATGTATATGTATATATATACTGTATATATATATATATATATATATATATATATATATATATATATATATATATATATATATATATATATGTATATATATATATATATATATATATATATATATATATATATATATATATATATATATATATATATATATATATATATATATATATATATATATATATATATATATATATATATATATATATATATATATATATATACATATATATATATAAATATATATATATATATATATATATATATATATATATATATATATATATATATATATATCAGATACTACTGCCCCCAAGAACCCGCAATTTATCCAAATAATTAATGTCTCATTATCCATTATTACTTCACAGAAAATCAAAACAAATGAACAAAAGTTGAACTCAGGCCTTACTTGTTGCCGTGCGAAGTATCATCTTTCATTAATATGCATTGCAAAGAAGCTTTTTTGTGCTGTTCTGCCACTTAAGGGTACGGTGATAGATAGAACCAACGTCATCTAAATTCCAACTGTAAATTTTTATCCAAATTTTTTCTTAATTAACTTTATTGAAGAGAAAAAAAGATTCATAAATTTTATAGCAAAATAAATAAGAACTCGCAGCCCCATTAACTGTTCCACGATGAAAAGCTAAAACCATCAGTGAACGTTTTGCAGACCCCTAGTTGCTGGTGAGGTTTCAGTGATATTCACTGGTCGGAATCTGTTTCAGCTAACCACTTTAGTAAAGATTTTAAATAATCAGTTATTTCATCGCTCATTATATTGGTCATATATTTGGCAATCGTTTAAATACCTGTTTTCTGTTCCATGTATAATTTTGAAAAGCTAATTAGACCACTCATCCAGTCTGATATAAATACACTTCCGATGAGCTCAAATTATACAAAATCGGAAAACTTTGTAAACGATCTTAGTTGACAGGCAACTGACACAAATATATGATAAACTATGCCTATAGTTTAAAAAAATACGTTACTTTATCTCTCCAAATGAAGCCTCGAAGCATTTGAATAACCGTTGTTACAGTGTGAAGAGAGTAAAGTGGATAGTTTGGGATAAGTCAATAACTATTAAATTATCCATTGGTCGATGATAAGAGAGCCTGACAATTGAGTTGAAGACGTTTTTAGTAGGATAGCTATGATTTGGAATGTTCAGAAAGACAAGTTTTCTAAAGTAAGTTGGAATTTTGATATCGGTGTAATGGATGCTTACGTAGAGGATAGGGAACTTGATTAGAGAGATTCTTTAGTAAATCAATACGAATTGCTAAAGAAAATTATGAAATAGTTGCAAAGGTATTCTGAATCTACAACATTAAATTTTAGCTATCAGCTCACTATATATAGATTGATTATGGGAAATGAGAATCGTTGGTTTTTCCTGAGGGATTGGTTTACCTGTATGAGGTTCCAATGTAAGCTTCGTTTTAGTTTTATGTTTTTGCGTTTAATGGTATCAATTAACTACGATGAATTAATAAGACTTCTAGACGTAAAGAACACAAGAAAGCTTTTGTAACACATTAAGAATTGGTTGTAATTTTCAAAAAGAATACCCATTGGTGATTTATTTACCTTTAGAAAGACTATTGCCTTATAATTCTTACCACCAAATAGCAATAAACATGCTAGACTTTTAGCCTTGGCTCTAGCTCAATATTCCTATAATCTAATATAATCCAGCTGAATTACTTGTGTTCAAAAAGATAATCTTCTATTATACTCTTTTCTTCCATGTGCCGTATTTCTAAAGTTCTTCCCTCTATGGACATTTAACAATAACAATGGGATTTGTAAAATGTTAGAAGTTATTTTTCTTCTTATTTTCGTACCTCATATCTCTTCATTTCTACGATGAAGTCGTAGTTTACTCTCTCTCTCTCTCTCTCTCTCTCTCTCTCTCTCTCTCTCTCTCTCTCTCTCTCTCTCTCTCTCTGTGTTTTTATACGAGGTCATCGAAGTCGCGTATTTTTTTGTTGACTTTTCCATGGATGGATTTATCGCTCCCTTTCACTCAATCCAAATTTTCCCAAGAATCACGTTATCGGGATCAGGTTTCGTCTGCGAGTGGTATAACGGATGTTGATTTCCCATACCATCACGTCTTCCTCTTCCGCTAGAATTACCGAGCGACAACTTTTTCCATGAAACGGGGATAAAGAGTAAAATAATATTCCAAAGTCCCATGAATCTTTCGTAAATGTAACTTCGACATATCGCAATTTTCCATTTACCTCTTACTATGAGTCCTTTTTTGTCTTCATTATCACTTGGAAGGCAATAATAATAATAATAATAATAATAATAATAATAATAATAATAATAATAATAACGATGATAGTGATAATGATAATGATAATGACAACGACAACGACAACAACGACAACAACACCAACAACAATAACAATAACAATAACAATAACAATTAATGCCAATTATAATAAAAATAATAAATTTTCCAATGAAATCACAGTGTACTTATAGATGCAAATCCTATCATCTAAATTCATATTCATTTCCTAGAATCTCGTTAACTTTATATAGAAACTCCTGTATAATAATAATAATAATAATAATAATAATAATAATAATAATAATAATAATAATAATAATAATAATAATAAAAACAACACTTATAATAATAATAATAATAATAATAATAATAATAATAATAATAATAATAATAATAATAATAATGATGATGATGATGATGATGATGATGATGATGATGATAGGTCCTAATTATTACTAGATCCCGCAAAAAAAAAAAGGTTTCTCCTCATGAATCTAAATCTTACTCTGTTTTATCTTCAGTACATTATTTGTCACTGCAAGATCTTCCTGGATCATGATGTATCCTACTTTAAAACGAGTAAGATGGCCAATCGATTAGAGATTTAGTCAAGACAGCTTGGAAATATTTGTCCTACTCCTAAGAGCAAGGCTCGTAAACAAAACAGCTCATGATTCGCTAAGAAAATATAGCATAAAGGCAAATTATATCCATACCATATAACATTTTATTATCATTATTATTATCATCAATTGCTACGCTAGAACCCTAGTTGGAAAAGTAGGATGCTATAAGCCCAGGGGCTCCAACAGGGATAATAGCCAAGTGAGAAAAGGAAACAAGGAAAAATATAATATTTCAAGAACAGTAACAACAGTAAAATAAATATTTCCTATATAAACTATGCAAACTTTAACAAAACAAGAGGAAGAGAAGCAAGTTATAATAGTGTGCCAGACTGTACCCTCCAGCAGGAATAAATTAAAGATGGAAAAAACTATGTAAGGGTACAAAATGTATTTTTCTATGAATGTTTAGTCTGACAACCTGGCACTCACACCGTTAGGTTATTCAGTGCAAATTGAAGAAATTGGAAAAAGAGAATTGAGAGATGAACAGCAAGATAGACATCTGGAAATTAAATAACATGGCGTAAAACGATGCAAAGATTAGGCGAGAGGAAACCCTTAGAGTTACTGAAAGAAATAACAGTTAAGATATCTTGGATAGCCAAATAATACATAATTATTGATTTTATTATTATTATTATTATTATTATTATTATTATTATTACTTGCTAAGCTACAACCCTAGTTGGAAAAGCAATACGCTATAAGTCCAGGGGCTCCAACAGGGAAAATAGCCCAGTAAGGAAATGAAACAAGGAAAAATAAAATATTCTAAGAACAGTAATAACATTAAACAAATAGTTCCTATATAAACTATAAAAACTTTAACAAAACAAGAGGAAGAGAAACAAGATAGAATATTGTGCCCACGTGTACCCTCAAGCAAGAGAACTCTACCCTAAGACAGTGAAAGACCATGGTACAGAGGCTATGCCACTACCCAAGACTAGAGAACAATTGTTTGATTTTGTAGGATTTGTAGTGGTAAGTTGAGGTGGGAAATTAGTGGAGAGAAGTTTACACTCTGTTGAAAGATGTATTGCAGACTTCAGAGTTAACAGAAATTAAGCTTGAAGATAGTGTACTGGATGAAGCTTGTGTAATGAAAAGATTGATAATTTATATAACATAACATTCGTAGTTATTTTGCGATATCCTTATTATTATTATTATTGTTGTTGTTGTTGTTGTTGTTGTTGTTGTTGTTATAATGTAAGCTATAACCCTAGATGAAAAAGTAAGACGCTATAAGCCCAAGGACTCCAAAAAGAAAAAAAAAATATCCCAGTGACGAAAGGAAACAAGGAAATAAATGAACTATAAGAGAAGCAGTAAGTAATCGAAAAAAAAATATTATAAGAACAGTAACAACATCAAATTGTATCTTTCATATAAAGGTATCTGGTTTCAATTCCAGTTTCATCAAAATAGATGTTCACCGGAACGTCAGCCGGGCAAACTCAACCCCCCCTATATTGGCCAATCACAGCATTGGCCTCCCCAGTAAACAGCTTTAATTCATAGTCCTTGGCTGGGATCGATCTGTTGCCATGCAAATGCTAGGCAAACACGTTGCACTGTACTAGCCAGGGAGGCCATACAAACTTCAAAAAAATAAGAGGAATAGAAATAAGATAGAGCAGCGTCCCCGAGTGTGTCCTTAAGCAAGAGAAATCCTAATCCAAAACAGTGGAAGGCCATGGTACACAGACTATGGTACTACCTAGAGAACAATAATTTGATTTTGGAGTGGCCTTATCCCAGAAGAGCTGCTTACTATATCTAAAGAGTCTTTTCACTGAACAATCACATTCCAGTAGTTAACCCGTTGAGCGAAGGTGAATTATTTTGTAATCTCAGTGTTGTCAGGTGAACGCAAACAAAGAGAATGGGGAAAAATAGGCCAGACTATTCGGTTTATGGGTAAGCAAAGATAAAAGGAGCAGTAACCAGAGAGAGAGAAGCCAATTTAGTACTATCTGGCCAGTCAAACGACCTAATAACTCTCTAACTGTAGTATCTCAACGGGTGGCTGATGCCATGGGCAACCTACTACCTACAATGAATAGTTACTACTGTTTTAAAGAGGTAAGGTGATTCACAGTTCTTTTTTTGATGATAGAATAATTCAGATTATTTCTATATGTTTAGTATTTGAAATGAAAAGGACGTATTTTTTTCAAAATGGTTAAAGGTGATGCTTTATGCTTCTCCATGTTGTAAATAAAACATATTTATAACACGAAAAAGGGAAAACGTTCTTGTACATTGAACATCATTCCCATGCTTATTATCAGCCCTCACGCTAGAAATTTCCATAGATGCTCTGTTGTGTGAGAGTGCGCGCATGCGCGCGCGCGCGCGCGTGTGTGTGTGTGTGAGAGAGAGAGAGAGAGAGAGAGAGAGAGACTTTAGCAGTTTCACGGCTTTCATGGATATTTTGCTGGTAATTTTGTGGCCCTGTGTCCTTCTCTCTCTTGTATCAATGTATTTTGCTCCCATTACTCATCTCCCTTCGGCCACAAACATTTTGTTTTGTCGAAAATACGAAGAGGATAAAAATACGAACAAGGAAAGCCCTCTCCACATAAATTCCCTGTAAGTGATACTGCTACGGTGATATATCACCGTCTCACGGAAGTTTCTGGAATGAGCGCATGAATGAAGCTTCATGAGAGAGAGAGAGAGAGAGAGAGAGAGAGAGAGAGAGAGAGAGAGAGAGAGAGAGAGAGAGAGAGAGAAGAATATAATGAGGAAATTTTTTTATATTATTCAAATATTTTTTGCTGAATATACAGTATTTCCAGCTTGTGTCTTTCCTTTGCTTTACGGTGGTCGATGAGTGTGTTAAGGTGTTAAGGAATATAAAACACCCAAAATCGCTTTGGTGCTTATGTGGAATGTATATACCTTTCTTACTTTGTGTTTTAACTCTTTTCTTATTCTAAAATCCTTAGTTTCATTAGCATACCTAAATGAATCAATGGATATATTTTTACAATATCTATATCTGCATTAATAGCTCCATAGCTTCATACGCATTCCTTTACTGATGCTCATATTCTATATCTAAGATTTCTTCCTTTTAAAATGATATTAAACAAACTTTACATTCGTATACGTGGCAAGGACGAAGGGTGATGTATAAACAATATTTGCAGGTCACTAATAGATGGTTATTAACCTAACAAACAGCAAATATACATATCATTTCGGCTATGCTTCATACATAAAACTTTATATAAACATAAAAACCTTTTGTTGAAGTCTTTGAAGGAGATTGAAAATTTCGCAATAAAAAAAAAAAGAAAAAAAAAAGACAGTTACCCACTGATAATTGGTCTCTGCCCCAATGTAAATAGATTACACATTTTAATTCATCTACTCCAGTCACAAAGAAGAGTAAAGGTATGTAAAATTTCTTACGGGTAAACAGCCAGAAAGCTTTCACCTGAAGAGATCACCCCTTTTCTACAATCAAGATCAACATATATCTTGACATGACAGAAATCTCAACTAACCAATCAGGAGTTTTTTACAAAAAAAAAAAAAAAAAAAAAAAGGATAAAGTTTCTCATCAGCTTCTATCGGTTTGAATACTCAATAGGGTTCTTTATTTTCTGAAGGAAAAAAAATATCTCTTCGGAAATCTTAAGATATAAACGTTTTAAAAAGATTTTAGAGGATGACTGTCAAATTTAGAGAAATCAGTAAGTGAACGGGGTGTTAAACAAATAAATAGCCTGACTTATCAGCCCAAATTATGAATAAATACAAGTGTGCTTCGAAGTTCTGAAATAAATTAAAAGTAATGGCAGACAAATTAATCCTTCAAGTAGAGTAATCTAAAGTGAGCGATGATAAAGGGTAATAATCTATGGTTTCTTATGATTTTCATCTTATTAAATAAACAACAGCAGATTCAAAATATAATTCTCCTTATGAGAGTGGTTTATATCCAAGGGGTGGAGGGTTATAATGGAATAAGAATAACTCATAATATAAAAAAGAACAACGGGCCAGATATTTAATAAAAATAATTCTTATTCCTTATCTATAGCACCGAATCGAAGTGCAATTGTTCATTATGAGAGCTACTGTGAAATATAAATATCTACTATGAGATTCAGGGCCTCTGTAACACGGTTTTTTGGACTTTGCTCCTTATCAAAGCATCGGATGTTGCTGAAAGTTCACATATGTATATTTTACAACCACACACAAATTTTGTCAGCATTATCAATAACCTAAACCCGATAGTTTTAATTTTTATAGAGTAAAAATGATCTAGCCGACGCCATGGCCAGTAATAACGAGCCAAGAGTCGAAAACATTCATTACGTAAGCAATGTAAACACCTTTTGACAAAATTTTGCCCCGCCCATCCACCAGACACCCATTCACCTTGTTCTATCGGCTCTGAAACCCAAAACAGTCAAGAATGGCTAACAGGATTTGGAATTGCCCCCGTGGTTGCAAAACTGCATTTGTCTTACGACTTGCAACTTTATACAGTCAAGAGAAAGCCCTTGGCCATATTTACTATAGCCTGAATAGGTAATTATTGAGATTCTAGTTTAAATCCCATGTTTATGGTCTGATTTGTATTTAGCGTAACATGATTATAATACTTGTAATGTCATTCAGGCTTTTGAACATTTCCATTAACTATTCACTATGCCACCAAAAGAGAGAGAAAGAGAGAGATTGTATGTAAACAGTCTTTATATAACTATTTTTGTTAAAATAAGAATTTTGTGCTAAACTCTCCATCAGACCAACGGATCATCCGATATAATTTTTTCTTCTTCTTAGGCCGTACGACCGTGTTGGCTATGTTTTGGCCATGACTGCATTTTGTAAATAAATCAGAAATAGTTTTAGGAGTTTTATTTGTACATCTAATGGGAATTTATAGAAGTAAAGTGAACATAATTCATTTATCCTTTAAAATAATTACTACATGTAGCAAAACAAATAATAGTAAAGATGAAAATGCAATGAAGGAATGATACCATACTTTATCTTTAGCTTCAACATCGGCAATAACATACCCAGTTGCCATAATTTGTCAGCTTAACGAAATAACTTATCATCTAATGTTAAACTTAATGTCTGAGGAGACCATGGCTTATTGCACAGTGAAAAAACATGACAAAGACTTTATGAATGGCGGAACGATACATAAATGTGGGTGGGGTATCTGTGCTAGCGTAGTAATACTACTGTAGCAGCAGTGCCGCAACAGTAGTATACATGAATTAAACGTTTAGGCCAACTGCTGGGATCCTTGAGGATCATTTAGCACTTTTTAAAACTACTCGAGAAATGAATTTTTATAGTCAGAATTTAAATTTTCTGATCCAACAATGCCCATGATAGCCTTCAGTGTTATCCTGAATTATAACCAGGCCAAAGTGGGTGGAGCCTCATTGTGTCATCATTCTGACGATAATTATTGGTGAAGGTTTAAAGCCAAAATACGGTACCGGCTATTTTTTTTTCCAGTAAATAGGTAGGTAGATAGACAATAAACAAGAATTGCTTGACACTGGATATAGCAGTTATCAAATCAAGCTTGTCTACTACGTTTTTGAAAATTACCAACTATACCCTACACCTTGTCAATCTGATTGTGACCTATAAAGTAGACTGCAATTTCTTAGGAAACTTATTTTGGGAGTTAGACTAATAATCGAGGTGTTTTTGTATTTATTAACATATTTTGTTGGTTTGTTCATTATGATAATTATTATTGGAGAGGTTTCAGAGTTCATAAAGGTGTACTGCTTTGCTTTTATTTAAACTTTTGTGTCATTGTTGGCAGAGGTATAGCCTTCGTTACGTATGGCCAATCATCGATCGAGAAAGAGGGAAGAAATGCCGTCATAAGTTACGTAACGAGTGCGTTCGAAACCTTTTCTCTGAGTAAGTTGGCCTGTTTTCAAAAAACGTCACTTTTAC
>NC_090730.1:130298618-130318618 GCF_036898095.1 Palaemon carinicauda
GTATGAAACATGTGAAGTACCTGCCACCTGCGGCACATAACATAAGCATGGAATGATAAAGTTTAAATTACCAGGCAACATATGACGATATTTTACGTGGAGTCCAATAACAGTTTTAGTGTCGAAAAACGCGTTGATTGGTCATCCATCTTCATTTGTATAAGCGTTGCTTGCTGCACTTGTATTACAAACATAAATACAAATCTCCATAACATACATTTAATTGCAAGATTTTTGCAAGCACCATGATCAGTTGTTTATTATACGTTAATTTAGAGGCTACATTGGCTTTATGATAGTGAATAATTAACTGTGTTCAGAATCTCCATAATTTAAACAAGAAAGTTTTGCAATTTTTCAGATCTTGTTTATGTTGTTTAATGTGTTAAAAGCTTTCTCAAGAATACAAGCTGGATAGATCAAATGATCTGACGTTGATAAATTCATCCTCAAATTCTTATTTATTAGATACATGGTGATCCTTTGGAAAACAGATTGCACCCATCCTTAGTCCCCCCCCCCCTTTTTTTGGGGGGGAGGGGGGTTAGTAGATCCATTTCGCACTGGATATACATAGCAAAAAATATAAATAAGAAAAGATACGGTTCAAATAGTTGGGGGACTTTCTTTCACATGAGGGAAACTGACCATAGCCTAAACTGGAGTGATGCCAGCTTGTTTTTTATGGTTAGTTGTCTGTGCAATATATATATTCTGGAATATAGTATCATCCACCAAATTGAAAATAAGAATATATCATTTATTCCTTGGAAAAGCAACTGACTATGCAGCCAACTATGATAATAATAATAATAATAATAATAATAATATTAATAATAATAATAATAATAATAATAATAATAATAATAATGACAATGACAACAACAACAACAACAACAACAACAACAACAAGAACAGCAACAACAACAACAACAACAACAATAATAATAATAATAACAACAGCAATAATAATAATAATAATAATAACAACAACAACAACAACAACAACAACAACAACAACAATAATAATAATAATAATAATAATAATAATAATAATAAAAGCAATTAAGAGTTAATCATCTTGACACAGAAGATGCGATATTAAGAGATGAGAGGCAACCTTAGTGAAAAAAATTATTACAAGGAAACGGGAAACAGATTTTAAGAGGGATGAATGATGTAATGTCTGCAACCATCATACGTTTTGGAAGGGATTTCCGGAATCTCTGTAGCATTTAAAGTTTTATCAATTGCAAAGTAAATTCCTATTCGCAGTAGAAAACAAGGGAAACTGGAAGAGTGGCACCTGTCAACAAGATGGAAACTAAATATTTCGATCCTCTGTAACACTATGTCTGTCAGATGCTATGAAGTCGTATTTTGCTTAGAAAACTCAGGCAGAAATTTCCTGTTTGAAAGTCGAAGCTTGGAACGGGATAGTTATTGCTATATATAAATTGCAGGGTTGTAAAGGATGGCCGAGTTCGGACAGGATCAAAAGCAAAATCTATCTGGTCAAGATTAATGTCGTTTGATTTTGTAATCGAGTATATCACATAAGACGGAGATAAGGAAATGAATGGGACATTGGAAATATATAAGGGTATGCATGATCTGTTAAGGACTAGGCTCATAAGTTCAATCAATGGCAGGTGCCCTTTTTCGATATGAATGTGTCATTCATTGCTTTTCATATATAAGGTCAATCACTTAATTTTTATGAGATTATTGAAAATATGGATGGATAAGAATTAGGGCGGGAAAGAAAAAAGAATGCTTCAAAGTCAAGCTTTAACAAATAAAAACTATAGAAGAGAGAGAGAGAGAGAGAGAGAGAGAGAGAGAGAGAGAGAGAGAGAGAGAGAGAGAGAGAGAGAGAGAGAGAGAGAGAGAGGGGGGGGGGGCATGTTATGAATAAATATAGTGAAATAATGCATACGATCATGGAATCGACTACATTTTAATTAAAAGGTTTGAGAGATCTGCTTCAAAATAAAAGTGATAATTAAACATGAAATTGTAATTTATTAGAATATGGGAAATGCTAGTCAAGCCTAAGTAACAAAAATATTAAAAATGTGCTTGAAATTGTTTATTCAGAATAATAGTTTTTTCATCCTCTGAAATTAACGTTCAAAAGTAAATAACCTATAATAAGAACATGAATTGAAAATGCTGAGTTTCAGAAGTGTTTTTGAATTGATTAGAAAAGAAAGGGCAAAGTGCCAATACATTCAAGACAAAAGATTTTTACATTTAGTTGCTAGTTTAAAGACGAATACAGTTGACATCTGCCGGAACGTAAATGAAAAAGATTTACGAACATATGTATGAATGAAAACTTCGTCAAAATAAGTAAGAAAAGCGCAATAAAATAGAAGTGAGGAAGCAACGATGAGGAAGACGAGTGAAAGATGATCAAGAAATGGGGGAAGGGGATCTTAGTGCTGGAGAAAGGAATAAAATGGCGTTGGAAAATAAGAAAGTGATGACTGAGCAAAAAGGAATAAAAATGGATGTTGAATATATTACGAAGGAAAAAAATGCTATTGAGGTTCAAGGAGGAGGAAACATCGTAGATGGTGTTGTAGACGGGAAGAATGGGGGGAAAGTAGGAAGGCCAAGAATAAAAATGATATAAAAGGTGATATAAAATCTATGGTTGATAGTCAGCTCTTTAAAATGAAAAATACAACGTTATGTAATAGGAAACTTTATTCAATTTAAAGCACGTAATATTGGAATAACGAAGGCAATGACTGACTGGCAACCAGAAAGGTTTTCAATAAAGAAACACTATCAAAATTACATGGAAGATATTTAGTATGTCGTTTGTTATTCTGAGGAGTGAGAAAGATTTGTTTTAAAACATGAACAAAAAGGTGGCCAGACAATTAGGAGACAGAGATGGAGAGTATTTAACTTGATAAAAAACAGACATGAAAGACTCAACGGTGGCTATAGAAATTTAGATAAAGAATTTTATAAATAAAAAATGATAGTAGATGTTATGGAAAGAAACGCAATTAAGCCTTAGAAATAGAAACATAAAATATATCACTCAGAAAAAAAGAAATAAGGGAGATCTATCATGAAGATAGTTTGAAAGTGAAGTTTATGATATAGAAGCAAGAAAAGAAAATTAATATTCTAAAATAAAGAGCGAAGAAAGTGGAAGAATCAAACTTGATACTTTTACGAACTAGGTGATTTGGCGCAAAGATTATGGTTAGGAAAGATATAATAAAACGATTGGTGATATAAGATACGGAAGGTTACGTTTTCTTTACAATAAAAAAAATGGCGGAAACATTGGGTAAAAGAAACGAATAAAGAACAGCTGAAATCTAAAGAGGGTAGTTGAAAAAGAAATCCAGTTTAATTTCTTGGCACTAAAATAGAAAACGCTTAAAAACGGCAACAAAGGACATTTAGATTTAAAAATAAGCTTAAAAGTAGGTTTTATTTGGTAGGAACAAAATACACTGGAAAGAAGGAGATACAATCTCGGATCTCAGTGAAAGATAAAAGAATTATTAGATTTAGGATTGAAGGAAGTGAAACTGCAGAGCAAAACAAGGATAAATGAAGACAAAAAATGAAAAGAATGAAAAAAATAAAAAATTTGGAAATGCTCAATAGGAAAGAGAAAAAAAATATGGATAATGAAAAATACCATTTTAGTTAAGGCAACATAAAAAAAGATTTGTTTGATATGAATAAAATTTAAAGAGGATATTGAGAAATAAGATTATTACTAGAATTACAAATGTAGATGTTCTGGAGAAATTCTAAAAAATTAAATGTTTAATAAAAAGTGAGAAAAAATAGAGATTGTGAAAAACTTAGTTGAAATTGTCACATTTTCCTCTTTTTGATTGAATCATAACAAATGACTTCGGAGACCATCTTTTCCATCAATTTTATCCTTTAATATGAATATATTATCTATTTACATTAGATTTATATCATATATCAATATTGACATAAAGCGCTGTTACAACCATGACACTATGGCCATCTTAGTGTGCAAGTTATCATTCTGTTGTCTCTGATATGGATAAAAAAAAAATCAATAGTAGAGATTCAAATAGAATTACTTTAAAAATTTCCATATTACATTTCATTCTTCTACGACCACCAATTCTGCTGTTAAAACAACAACTACTGTCATATAAATACGGGAGTTTAACTAAAACATGATTATAACAACTATAACAAACGACTTCATTTCCAATAATGAGATCAATCTTCCTAATTGCTGGGTCCATAAATTTGGTTATTTAGGATCTTTATTCTTACCGAAATATATGTATCTTTAAACAAATTTAATAGATATATTAAAAAAAAACACACACTTAAAATTACTTACAGGAGAAACTGGCCTGAAAAAAACAAAAAACATTACTATGATAAAATTTCTCAGGGTGAGGCTAATACAAGACATCAAACAACAAACAAACAAGACATTCAGGAAAACTTCAATACCAAAGACAACAAGAGTTTGTCGATAAGGTTACAGAGCTGTGTAGAGCAGGGCTGAATAAACTCAAAGCAACAAAAGATTGCAAAGAGATTGAACTAGGAAATACATTGCGAATAAGAAAATAATGTTCGAGCAACGAAAGATTCGGTTATCATGTCGATGTAGGAAACCGAGAACAAACATTTGTAACAGATATCTTTAATTTTCTGTAAAATCCGTTAGTTACATAGTTCCCTGTATTCCATCGAAGTTGACACACTAATATCAGAAAAATATTTTATTCCTATATATAATGCCTGAAAATTATAATATTGAGATCCATCATACTATAAAAAACCTATAAACGAGAAACTGCTTAAAGTGTTAAATTTCACAATATTTCTGAAATACAACTAAAAAAAAAAATCTACCACATCTAGGTTTAACTCTCCCACTTCACCTCTTGGACGGCCAAATACTTGATGTGCCTTTTGATATTCGTTTAGTCATTAACATTTAGGTGATACCACCACTTGACTCCTTTGTAGTAAGCCAAGATATGACGACAAATGAAAGTTAAGCTTTAACACAATTGATGATGGTAAGACCATTAGTGATGCAAGGTGGAGTCGTAATAGTAAAAATATTGACTATTAATATTATTATCATTATTATTATTACTTGCTAAGCTGCAACCCTAGTTGGGAAAGCAGGATGCTATAAGCCCGGGGGCTCCTACAGGAAAAATAGCCAATTGAGGAAAGTAAACAAGGAAAAATAAAATATTTTAAGAACAGCAACAACATCAAAATGAAGATTTCCTATATAAACTATAAAAACTTAAACAAAACAGGAGGAAGAGAAATATGATACACTCGGACACACTGTCTGAGTGTACCCTCAAGCAAGAGAACTCTAAGCAAAGACAGTGGAAGGCCATGGTACAAAGGCTGTGGCACTACCCATGACTAGAGAACAATTGTTTGATTTTGGAGTGTCCTTCTCCTAGAAGAGATGCTTACCATAGCTAAAGAGTCTCTTCTACCCTAACCAAGAGGAAAGTGGCCACTGAACAATTATATGCAGTAGTTAACATCTTGAGAGAAGAAGAATTGTTTGGTACTGTCAGTGTTGTCTACGGTGTATGAAGACAGAGGAGTATATGTAAAGAATTGGCCAGACTATTCAACGACTGAATGTTGTACTGTAAAGCTGAAGTTACACAACGTTGATTCAAGACCTGGTATGTGATAATGATCTATATTTTGCTAATTACGACTCCACCTCACTTCACTAACAATCATATCATCCTCAAATGACTACCAAGTCGTCTTGACTTGCTAAGTATGTTCCAACCTAGCCAGCTGTCATCTGTTGTCATGTCATGTCGTCATGTTATAGCAGCTAGGCTAAGCTAAGTTAAGATAAGGTAAACTAAGTTAAGCGAAGATAGGATAGGCTACGCTAAGCTATGTTAAACTATGGCTAAGAAGCCAAAGCTAAGGCTGAAAAACCAAAGCTAGGGCAAATAAAATCAAAGCTAAGGCTAAAGCTAAATAGCTAAAACTAAAAAGCCAAAGTTAAGGCTAAAGCTAATGCTAAAAAGCCAAAGCTAAAGCTGAAAAGACCAAGCTGAACCTAAAGCTAAAAAATTAAGCTACATATGAAAACCAAAGCTAAAGTTAAAACTATTAAGCCAAAGCTAAGGCTAAAATTAAAGATAAAAAGACAAATCTAAAGTTAAACCTGAAAGGTTAAAGCTGAAGCTTCAACTAAAACGCCACAGATGATACTGAAGCTAAAACGCCAATCCTAAAACTAGAGCCAAAAAATCCTAGCTAAAGCTAACACATATAAATTCAAAGCTAAAGTTGAAAAGCTTAAAACCCAAATGTAAATAGCTAAACTACCAAAATATCAAAGCTAAAAAAGCAAAAAGCCAAAGCTATAAAGATGAAAAACTATTAAGTCCAAACCAAAAAGCTAAAAAGACAAAGCTAAAAAGACAAAGCTTAAAAATAATAAGCTAAAAAGTCCAAGATAAAAGTAAAAAAAAAAAACTAGAAAGCCAAAGATAAAAAGTTAAATAGCCACAGCTGAAAAGCTGAACAGCTAAAGCTAAACAGCCAAAGCTAAAAGGCTAAACAGCTAAAGCTAATGATAAAAGTTCAAAACTAGAGCTAAAAGAGTATGTCTAGCAGGCATAATGCTGCAGATAATTTATCTGGCATTGACCATAGACCATTTGAACCCTGTGAGATTTATTGAAGAGTACAGTATAAACTTTGTTTCAAGTGGTACCCAGAATAATATTTTAGTCTAGCCTATTATTTAGGAATATCTTTTGTCTCTGGTTGCCCTAATGCAGGAGAGATTTTGTCTAGCACTGGCCGTTTAATAATCAGTGTGATGTGTAAGGTATGTACTGTATTCTCTGTGTTTGGTCATTTGTGCTAGAATAGCGCTCTTTTATTTCTTTACATTTTTACCCATCTTTAATATTTTTTTGTTTTTTATTTCACGCAAACATAGCAAATCGACATTCTCGTTGGTTAAATGTCAGGTTCAACGTTGATTTCCTCCGAAAACTAAGTGTTTAGGAAAACGTTACCACAAACAAAAAAAAACATGCCATTTTATAAGGATGCTTAATATGATTGATATTATATTGTCAAATGTTACGGAACATATCTATGAAATATTCGTTATGGTTAGATTTTGAGAACTGGAACATTACAAGAATTACAAAGTAACTTTGAAATGCATACACTGGTCATGCTCTGGGATAAAAATAATTCTATAAAATACTGTGTGTATTTATATATATATATATATATATATATATGTATATATACTGTATATATATATATATATATATATATATATATATATATATACATATATATATGTATATATATATATATATATATATATATATATTTATTTATATATACTGTATATATATATATATATATATATATATATATATATATATAAATATATATATATACATATATATATATATATATATATATATATATATATATGTATATATATATGTGTATATATATGTGTGTATATATATGAATATATATATATATATATATATATATATATATATATATATATATACACTTTAATAAACATATTTGATGAGAATTTGTGAGCCTTAGACTCACGTCGCCTGGGGTTTAAACTCCTTAAGTACCTAGGTGCCTTAGTCCAACGCCAGATAAGCCCAAATCAGCTGTTACGACATGCGAGGCCTTGAATAACCGTTATGTGGCTACGATCTAACAATTTTGCATTTCATGAAAAGCTCAATCTCGACTATAGTTTACACGCAAATCCATAGGGATATAAATATTACACTTTTCAAAGGAATTATAAAAGTAAAACATTTTCATATTAGAGAGGCACTAGAGCATATATAAAAAATGTAAGCAATTTTGTGATAATAAATGCTACTTCCAGAGGTTTACATTGTCTAGTCATTTCAGAAACTATTTACCTTGACAAACTATGATTTTCTTCAGAATATTACCTTTGCAGATTCAAGCAAAGAGAACCACTTCTCTGAACTCTAGTAAATGAAGGTTTGACATTTGCTGTTCAGGCTGAGTGTCTGTAGGCTTAAATGTCACTTCCTCCTCCAACATCCATTCCCTCCCACACCAATAACCTATATAACACAAATGTAAGCAAACCGCTCTGTCTATAGTTCATAATGAAGAAAACAAGTACTAGAAATGCGTATACAATGTGTTATTTTCAAAGAAATTATATACCAGAAATCCAATGATACTATCAGGAGCAGGACATTGGTCAATCCCTTATAGCTTTGGTATTATGGTGCATAGATTAAAAAAAAAGAAAAAAATTTAATAAAAACGGGTATAAATTTTTAAAGCATACCCTAACAATATGATGAAAAATAGAAGACCCGTACGGCAGCATGTCAAACATCAAATATTAGTTTTTTATGAAAAAATGCCAAGGATCCGGATAATATTTTAAAGTTGATAGTGATACGAAAATGGACCATATAAAGTTTAATGTACAAATACTTCCCCCCCCCTCTCTCTCTCTCTCTCTCTCTCTCTCTCTCTCTCTCTCTCTCTCTCTCTCTCTCTCTCTCTCTCTCTATATATATATATATATATATATATATATATATATATATATATATATATGTATATATACATAAATATATATGTGTGTATATATATACATATATACATACATACATACATACATATATATATATATATATATATATATATATATATATATATATATTTTTTCTCACATGCACCAAGCATGGAGACAACAATGAACTCCCTTTTCAGAATATACCTGACAAACATATGGAAGAGATTGAACAAACTGATGTTGACCTAATGAATATCGTAACACCATTAGAATGATACCAGTTAAATAGATACAGGCGATAGTCAAGCAACTAGGAAACAATTTGTACCTTAACGTCCCAAGATAATTACACGCTTAATAATAGCAAAATGCTCCAATATACATTTAATAGACGCCACATCAAAAACTTCCTAAAAAATCCGGTCTTCTGGAGATTACCCGACACACGAGAAGAGAGAGAGAGAGAGAGAGTCGGCTACTGACATCCCATTTCGGGAAATGTAATTGTGACGGACACCATCAACGGTGTCTGGGTGGAGTTAATCCACAGGGGGATAGGCAACTAAATTATATCTAGTTTATCCGACAGTTTACTACATCCTTTGTGAACCAGAAGCAAGACAAGCATAATTGTATTGGAAAGTTATATTTATGGAAGGAAAAATATTCAAAAACAATAATTGTGTGTTCATACATATATAAAAATTCCAAAAAGAAAATATACGTTTAAATTGTGACTTACTTTCATGCATCAATTCCAAATAGGACTGTAATAAATCCCTGTCTTTGAATGTATTATCTACGATGTTTCTTTTAATTACAAAAGAACAATTTGGTTAAAGAGATTACTAATTATAATTATACTGTATAAAGACATAAGTATAAAGCACAAATATATTTCAAAATTCTTTTAGAATTTTTTATAATTCCAACAGTCTAAGGAAGGAGTCAACATATCGTATACAAAACAGTAACCTCAACGGAAATAACAGCAACAATAACAACAACAAAGTTTATTTACGCCCTAAATGTACCTCATTCATTTTCCAAAACTAACCACATCGTAATTCTAGAGAGAAAAATTCGCTCATCATAACTTGCCAAGGGGAAAGGGGGCAGCCGGGAAAAACACATAAAATAATAATGGGTCTTTTGGACCTCTTAATGTGGAGGAAATATGACAAACAGCAGTCTGGGAACCGATCTTTTGCTTTGTTTGTGCAGTCGGGCTTTTTCTTTCTTATAATACTAAATTCGTTAAAGTTTATGGCAATAACAGAAAGGACAACAGGGAGAAGTATTAACATTTTTCATGGAGAGAGAGAGAGAGAGAGAGAGAGAGAGAGAGAGAGAGAGAGAGAGAGAGAGAGAGAGAGGACTATAAAATTGAAATACATAAGGAGAAACAATTATTTTCTTGTCTTCTACTTCTGAATGTAAATGGATGACACAACTCTTGTAAAACCACATTATCTTTCTTTATATTTCCCTATAAAATCTTTTTGACAGAACTTTTTATTTAAAAATAAAGCAGAATTGAAATATTTCATTTCATACCTATAACAATCCAAGAATCTTGGAAACTAAATTCGTTTAGAGGCCACCTCTCCCTTTCTTTCATGTGCTTCTCTGTTGCCTGGGTACTTTTCAGTTTCGTCAGGCGGCCATACCTGGAACGGTTGGATTTCCGCCAGGAACTTCATTGTTGTTCTGTCAAGAGCAATTTTCATTAAGAAGCCTTATATATGTCATATTGAAATTTACCCTTTTCTACCATTTTCTTATATTCTCACATAATCTATTTTTAACTTTATGTATATGTATATCCCAAGGACTACTATTACACAGGACGTGCACACTCAGATTCCTAGCTCCACTAGCGGAGGCCAGTCCAGTGTGCCACGAGCAGTGTCTGCATTTAGAAGTGGATAGTGTTTGTTAACATAGGTTATTGCTGATTTTGTGTGTTTGGTTGGTTCTTCACAGGTTCTTTCTTGCTGATTTTGTGTATTCAAAATGCCGAATAAGTGTGGTGTTGTGAACTGCAACGATAATTATAACAAGGATAACAGGTGCCGAGTGTTTCGACTGCCAAAAGACCGTTATGAAAAACAAAAGTGGGTTGACGTGATACAACCACGTAAGATCTTTGTTGTTGATTCTGACATATTTTTCATTTGTGAGAAATATTAGGTTGCTAACCATCCTTCTATCGAATTGCCTGGTGGTTCTTCACGACCTGTGATCCCTCCCAGTGTCTTCAATGTGCCTGCTTCATGTCTGCTATCTTCAAAACTTGTACCTCACCCAGCAAAGACTAAAGACATGCAACCAAGAAATTTTCTTCAGAAAGATACGATTACTTCATTTGATGCTTTTAGACTTGAACGTGACCTACAGAAGCAGTACAAGAATTTAATTATTTCAAGATCGGAAGAAAGGTTAGTGGGTCTGTTCATGACAGAAAATTTCAGTGAGTACAGCCTGTCTGTGATTGTTGAAAACATGCCCACGTTGTGTAGCCTACTGATCTGCCGTGCATTCAAGAAGGGCATTAATGTATCACTGGGTAAGACACTTCATCCCAACAATGGTTTGAGGTCTTATGGTCAGTTTGCTGAAGCTGAGCGCTTAGCAATTAACTATGACATCCTGTTTGACAAAATGATTGAGAATGTTGTCATTCTTCTTCAAACCCACACGCCAGCCTCTGTGAACACCTGGAATGAGAAGAAGCTGGTATTTTTGACACATCAGTTGAAACTTTCATCACAGAAATAGTTTTCCATGAATGATTATTGTTTTGCTCTTGAATCATACCCTAAGTGTAGTTATGAACAGCTCAGACTTTTGGGTGCTGCCAAGCAAACGCAGGCTGCAGTACATCACTTCATCTCTTGACAAGAATCAGGTGATGAAGGAAACATTTGCCAAAGTGAATACACTGCAGCAGAAGAATGTATTCCTCTTGATAGGTGATGTACAGACTCGGCCAACTGTTGCATTTTCTGGTGGGGTTCTGAGTGGCTTGGCAGTCAACAAGCCAGACTGCAAGGCAACTTTTATGCTATGTATTATGATGAAGTCACTGCACAGAGGACCAAGTCTTATGATTTCTGTGACACCCATCCACAAGCTCACAGCAGCATACCAGCTTAAGTGTGTGAAGAAGGCTTGAGTGTGTGAAGGAGGTGGGCGTGTCATCAGGTCTATCACAGAAAACCACAAGATAAACCAGCAGTACTGTAAGATGTTTATTGCCGTGCCACAGCTACGCATACTCTTGACAAAGACGGTATTTGGTTTCTCCTTTTTGACACAGTGCATCTTCTGAAGTGCATCCATGAAAACTGGATCAGTGATAAGTGCCAGAAGATCAGTGTTGACAATAAAACAACAACATCATTTGCTGACGTCAATAAACTGTATGAGTCATAGAAAGGCAGTATTCTGAAGACTACTCCCCTCACTAGATTTGCTGTTAATCCCTCACGACTTCAACTACAAAATGTACAGCATGTCTTGAAGGCATGCTTGAAGGTCTTCAATGAAAAGGTTGTAGCTTCATTGAAGCTCAGAGGGTGTCATAAGACTGCTAAGTTCCTCCAAATCATCCCCAACTGGTGGAATTTAGTGAATGTATCTGGGAAGGGGCAAGATCAGCGCATGAACAATCAATATCGTGCTGTAAAGGATCCCCAGTTAACCAGCCTGCAAACTTTCCTGTTGATTTTCCAAGAGGCTTCTTCAGGACATGGTGCAAATCAAATCAAGTGTTTCACCCATGACACCAAGAATGCACTAGTGCAGACTATGCAGAGACTGATTGCCGTTTGCCGCAATTTGTTCAGAAACGCTGACTTCCATTATGTCCTGCTGCATGAGATCCACAGTGACTGGCTTAAGGGGGAGTTCTCAGTTTACTGTCAAACACTTTCATGACCACTGGGGATGTGTTCTCAGTATGCAAGCAGCGCCTCATGAGATACGCTGCCTTAAACCTACGGTCCATCGATGTCCACCTTGTGTCAAAGGAACATACCTGCTTGGGGACTGCAATTGACCCAGAGGATGCAGCCTCTATTGAGAGGTTCACCACAGATGTGACACTGACTGTGAATGAAGAGTGCAGTGCAGCCTATGTGGCGGAATGGCTTGAGACGAAGTGCATGGACGATGTGGTCTTCAGCACCGAGGAACCTCTTGTGACCAGTGACATTAAGGACTTTATCAAGAGAGTGTTCAGAGGTTCCTGGACAACTCCACACGTTTGGACTGTGTTTCATCAAGGAAGCCCATCACCGTTCCTGATGACTGAAAAGACTGATGGAGATCTTGTCGACCCTGGGATTGACAATGGCTGTCCCAAAATATTCCGTCATCTGGCAAATGTTCTTCTGAATGGGCTCCACAACCTAGAGAAAGAGCAGCAGCCAAAAGCAGTTCTTCTCCAGACCTCTGTAAAGAAGGCCCAGCTCGCTGATTAATCGCTCAGTCTGGTAAGCTTCTGCTTCTTTGTCTGTTTATTTGTGTGAATGTTTGCTTGTTTGCAATCACAAAGAATTAACTATAAACCACTTTGTAAAATGTAAAACAACGGCAACTTGGGTTCCTTTAAAGTGTTCACTAACCTCGAACAATTAATACATGTTAACTCCGCCTAAAATTAGTATTTCAAAGCATAACGGTGCTTTAAAAACAGTTTCTTATTTCACTATAATAGTTTATAATAACTTTCACTGCACTGAATAAATCAGTAGTTGATGTACTTGTGTTATATGCAATGTTGAGTTTCTAGTTTTGATATATTTACCCTATATAAAGTGTTAGGTTACAAAGAAAGCAATGGCCTCCGCTAGCGCAGCCAGGAATCTGGGTGTGCACATCCTGTATGGTAGTAGTCTTTGGTGTATATATATATATATATATATATATATATATATATATATATATATATATATATATATATATATAATATGTATCTATATCAATATATATATATATATATATTATGTATCTATATCAATATATATATATATATATATATATATATATTATATATAATATGTATCTATGTATATATATACATATATATATGCATATATATATATATATATATATATATATATATATAATTGCGGCTTTCTCATTAACCCGTAAGATTATTATTGCTTAAGGATAAGTTTCACAAATAATGTACCGACAACGACTTATCTTTCCGTTCCGTAGATATAACACAAACACACACACACACACACACATATATATATATATATATATATATATATAATTGGGGCTTCCTCATTAACGCGTAGGATTGTTTTTGTTTAAGGAAAAGTTTCACAAAATATATACCAGCAATGATCTATCTTTCCCTTTCACTGACTATTTCATTCTAATTCACACAGTAAAATCCTTCACTCCTTTTCTAAAATTAATTGGCACATTCACCCTGACTTTCACAGTTTATTTCTAAACATAGCTATCATCGGCTAAAATAATTGATTATAAAAAACATTAAATATTTTATCAACCTGAACAGCACTTTCCTAACCTTCTTTCTGAATAAGTGACCATAGATAAATTCATGAATGAAAATCATGAAATCATTGAGTCCACACCATTGTTTTTTTATTCATCATAGATGCTCCTGCCACTCGTCCAGTCACTTTTCAATCCCAATAGTCTTTTTTTCTTTTAACTTGGAAGTAATTATAATTACAAAATGGTTCATTGCACAGTTAATTTGATTTTTTTCAAATTTCTTAATAAGATCTATTTCTTTCCCGAATGAGTCTTCTGATATTTTCTGAGCGACTCTATAAACACATTTTATTTTCATATAAAATAATAACATTTTGTATTCATATTCAATCTTACTGTATTGGCTTATAATAGCAAAGGTCTCTCATTTTAGTATGTACCCCTTTCAACCGCAGCAAATGTATTTTGAATTGTGTTGTCTTTCCAGATTTGTTTCCATAATTTGGAATTACCCTTAATCACATGTAACCCATGGCTCTAAATTATTTAGTTCTTCGCCTATTCATCATTTATGGGAAACTTACAAATAGAAATTCCGCGAGGCCACAGAACACTTACTTTTAGATTTTAGAATATACAGAAGTCACTACTTCGGTTTATGCCTACACGGATCCCCCTTGCAAACCTCTAACACCGAAACTCAATGAAAATTTAAACATATTGGCAATGCTGCAGTACCAAGCATAAAGCAGTGTACATTACAATAACGCCTTATCTTCTCTACTCGTAGCACTATAAACTTACCAAATACGTCATTCACATATTTTCTTTTTTATTTTCAAATTAGTAGCCCCCATAAAAAGAAAAAAAAAATCTCAACTTCAATGCTCTAAACACGCAATTTTGATAAAGATAGAAAGTTTCATTTAAATTATGCCTTATATTTTTATTGATCTTCATTCTGCGGTGGCATGAGCTTACACCATAGCATCAAATTTTGATACTTTTTTTCTGACAGTCTTTATGACTCGTCCAGAGAAACATCCAGCCTTGCTATAAACAGCATTGAAGAGAATGGTCATTTGTATTTCACAATCTCGTACACTTTTCAACGTAATAATGGTGATTATATAGATACCAATAGTGTTCAAGGTCAAGGATAGTGCGGCTTGAAACTATAAGTAGCAATACAAAAAGTAGCATCCATGAAGGAAATGCCAAGGCATTTATCCAATCTGGAAATACGACCTGGATTAGACGGAAAGGATTAAATTTAGTTCTGAACTATCAAACGCAAAGAACCGTCATGAAATTTAATAGCCAAACGAAAAAAAAAAAAATGTCAGTAACAACGAAGAAAGAACTAATAATAACATTAGACAAAACAGTTATCCCCTTCGACTATATGCACGAGAGAGAGAGAGAGAGGAGAGAGAGAGAGAGAGAGAGAGAGAGAGAGAGAGAGAGAGAGAGAGAGAGAGAGAGAGCCTTACCTTTTTCTATGTTTGGGTTTCCCCAGGTCCCTCATTTTGAGGCACCTCGCATATCCACCAGAGAGTTGCTAATGCATCTTTCGGTGTATTTTGCATCTTCCAGTCTTGGATGGTCTGGGATGAGAGAGAGAGAGAGAGAGAGAGAGGAGAGAGAGAGAGAGAGAGAGAGAGAGAGAGAGAGAGAGAGAACTTATCTAATAATCAGAAATCATACTCTACATTACCATCTTTTCGTTCCATATACACACTTGAACACATTTCAGTCCGCTAATTTGTTTTCGAGAAGAAACACCTTTAAAGCAAATATCGAACTCACCTACTACGCTTAACCTTCATAATATCTATATATGTATCTCTATCCTTTCTAATTCATTTTACTCTATATGCAATACACACAGTAATCATTTAACTAACTACAATTACTTTCCTTTCATGCATAATCAACACTTACACGGCATGTATGTGTCTATTTATTTGCCTTCATTCTTATTTATCTATTTCCTTGTTTGTCTCACATGAGTGTGTTCACTAAACTTTGAACACAAACTTCGTACCTTCTAACATTTTTCACTTTCTCTTTAACCATCTAATCCCTCCTTTTGCGTTCATGTAGACTATCTGCAACAGCATCTGAAATAAACTTACTTTTTTTTATTTCACTAAGTATTACTTTATATTTCTTCATAAACCCACTCAATGTTGTCATTCCCCCTTCCAGACTACCTGTGTTCATAAACACTTCTTGCTCCCCTCCACCTGTCTTCATGGAATGCCATTACTTCAAGATCATCCATTCCCTCCTTAAAGGCACTTTTCATGTACTTACAGTATAATTAAATCTAGAGTAACATATATTTCTGGATACCTTAAGTTAACCTTATCCAAATACACCTCAAGTTAACGAATTTCACCATTATATATGTCAAACTGCTCTTTCGGGTTCTCTATACTAACATATTTGCCAAACTTCTTTTTTCAACATTTGCTCTTTTCCAAGTATAATTATGATTATTCTTTGGAAGCTAGTTCTTTCGGTTGATCAAGACCCTTTCGAAACTAATTTCCACAAAATTTCCTCAAATTCTCACATACTCCAGGAACTCTAAGCATACTAGCAAGGCAATCCTTTCCTTGCCACTACCTTTACATATATGTCAACTGGCAAAACTACACTTCATGTGTTCTATACATATTTAAATAAAAAAAAAAAACATTTACTATTGGCCGATGATCAAAGTCCCGACGATTAATACAATTTTGTAAAATGTAGGAATTTTCTCTTAAAAATCATTCTCTCTCTCTCTCTCTCTCTCTCTCTCTCTCTCTCTCTCTCTCTCTCTCTCTCTCTCTCTCTCTCTCTCGCTTGTTATATCTTTCTCTTCACGATTCATGGCCGGTCAATAGATGTGATAAAGATTAGACTACTGGGGTTGGATGCATGTGATGAAAGAAGTATTGAATCTGAGCAGTTTCCTTCCGCCACACATCACAAGGTTCAAAGGCGCCAATCACGGGAACCATTAAACTGCGCAATGCAAGGAAAGAGGAATTCCTTACCTATGCCTGCTTTTGAGGTTTCATGGAGTGATTTGCTACGTTTAAAGTTATGATGATACTGGTTATGATTTCCACATCATGTTTCAACAAAACAAGTTGAGAACACCAGGAGGAAAATTCTTTTTAATTCTTTTGACAAGTAAGACGGATATTTGAGCGGGATATTAACATATAGCGAAAGAGAAATAGCCATTATATTCACCATAATTCTAATGGGAAAATCTACATATATGTTCACGTATGTTTTACAGATACATACTGATACATAGCTCAGGCATAGTTTATTTGTTAAAAAAAATACGTATCAACAAAAACTATCTAGAGCCCTGTCAAAAATTGGTACAATTCATATGCAACAAACTACATTCCCGGACTCGAATTGATGGAGGAAATTCATCCCATGAAAGTGAGCGCCCATTTCATATCCCGATGAAATGGAATAAAAGCAAATCACAGCATTCCGCATTCCATATTCGGAACTATTTCAACAAATGGAAAAACGGTGGGAAAAATGGCCGAAACATATTCATTCAGTGGGATAATACATACATACATACATACATATATATATATATATATATATATATATATATATATATATATATATATACATACTGTATATGTATATATATAAATACATATATATATATATATATAAATATATATATATATATATATATATAAATATATATATATATATATATATATATATATATATATATTTATATATATATATATATAGAGGGAGAGAGAGAGAGAGAGAGAGAGAGAGAGAGAGAGAGAGAGAGAGAGAGAGAGAGAGAGAGAGAGTGGTAGGTTGGCCAGGGCACTAGCCACCCATTGAGATACTACCGCTAGAGTCATTGGGTCCTTTAACTGACAAGACAGTACTTCATTGTATCCTTCTCTCTGGTTACGACTCATTTTCCCTTTGCCTACACATTAATCAAATAGTCTAGCTTATTCTTTACATAGTCTCCTCTGTCCTCATACCCCTGGCAACACTGCCATTACCAAACAGTACTTCTTCGCTCAAGTGGTTAACTGCTACACTGTAATTGATCATTGGCTACTTTCCTACTGGTAAGAGAAGAGGAGACTCTTTAACGATGGTAAGCAGCTCTTCTAGAAGGTCACTCCAAAATCTAACCATTGTTCTCTAGTCTTGGGCAGCACCATAGCCTCTATACCATGGTCTTCCACTGCCCTGGGATAGAGCTCTCTAGTTTGAGGGTACAATCGTGGACATTATTCTATGTTGTTATTTCTCTTCCTCTTGTTTTTTTTTTCTTGAAGTTTTAATAGTTTATATATAATAGATTTATTTCAATGTTGCTACTATTCTTAAATTTTCTTATTTTAATTGTTAAATACTACTCTTGTGGTTTACTTATTCCCCTATTTTATTTCCTTATTTCCTTTCCCCGATGGGCTAGTTTCCTTGTTGGAGCCCTTGGGGTTATAGCGTCTTCCTTTTCCAACTAGGGTTGTAGCGTAGCATGTAGTAATAATAATAATAATAATAATAATAATAATAATAATAATAAAAATAATATATACATTTGTTAACGCAACCCATAAAAAATGAAGGCCAATATTTAGACAAAAATGGACACATACGCACACCAGAGTGTGACTACTTCCTCTCCTTTATACTCGAGTGACGGGAGAGCTTAGAATGACCTGAAAAATTTATATATATCCATATATTTATATATTCAGGTATATAGCCAGACACTTAATCTTTATTATATGGGGGAGATATACCTAGCTATCTATCAATCTATATACACACATGTATATCTATCTATCTATATATATATATATATATATATATATATATATATATATATATATATATATATATATATATATATTTGTGTGTGCGTATATATGTGAATGATACTATCTATCCATACTTAAAAGCAATGTAAAGATAATACTCCGAAAGAAACTTACATTTGTTCTTCCCTGAAATATCTGAATACATTTTCTGTCCTTAAACCTGGATACTTTAACGGGATATTCTATGCATAATCATTTCTTCCATCTGATTATGAATCCCTGGTAACAAAGAAAAGCCTTTCAATCTTCATTCCATTACTATTAATAAATGTAGCAATATATTCAATTGTTTGCGTATATATCTGTTGATATAAATATGAACCATAATGGCATTTAATACCGAATTCTACCTTAGGAATATATATCCAGTGGAATTCATTTATAGTAATAGCTTCAAGATAGCTCAGTTGGTCGAGTCCTCGCAGGCATGGTTTCGGCTGAGTAGCACGAGTTTGAATCTCTGCCCAGCCAGAAGCTATTACCATAAATTAATTCCACTGGATATATATTCCCAAGGTAGAATTCGGTATTAAATGCCGTTGTGGTTGGTATTTACATTGATTAAAATCACGAGTGTTAGTGATATATATTCATCTGTTGATATGTATCCCACCCCTGCTAAAATTATCCTACTTTAGTCATAGTACGGCAATAGAGACTATACAAAAATATCGGTACCATTTACCAACTGATCTTGTTAATTCCAAACAAAAGCCAAGTAATCAAAGGCGATTGGTTGCATTATGTATTTTGAGGTAAAGTTTGGCGATTTCTTAGTACTAAAACATAATCAGATTCTTATGAAAAATGCGTTGCCACGGTTAGATAGGAGAAATTAAATCAAAGGTTCCCGGGAAACCTTTTACAATAAAGTAGTTACAAAGTCAATGTATGTTTGGGGGCTGGAGCCATCTGACAGAAAGGTTTCAAGCTGCAAAGGTTAACTTTAAAGGTAAATACACGGTACCAGAGAGAGTCTACATTTATATATTGGCTTACAAAAA
>NC_090730.1:130333618-130343618 GCF_036898095.1 Palaemon carinicauda
GAAATATAAGATAAGTGAGCTTAAGAACATCATAATAATTGAATAAATTTTATAATATTAAGAATATTGAGTAGAAAAAGCTTTTAAATATTTGATATGACAAAAAATTATCCCAATAAATAAGGAAACGAAAATTTTAAGTAGAAACCAAAATCATTTAATTAATCATACTCTCCCTCATAAAGCTAAAAGAGAAATAAGTTTAGCTTAAGAGGAGGACGAAATCCTTTCGCTGGATATACAGATAAGTTTTACGAGGACCATAAAAGAAATATGCGTCAAGGCTAGGGAACATAAGAGGTTTTAAGTTTGCATCGTGAAATTTCTCAGATAGCTTTCTAAACAGAACCATGAAAATATAAACATTCCAACACGATAAGAGGTAACATTAAAAAAAGGCCAGCAAGTAAATACTAAAACAACAGATATGCAAATATGTCTCAGATGTTTTACAATATCAACGAAACCAAAAACATGAAGGATATAATCTAGCCTTGCAAAGCACAAGCTAAATTTAGGACTGCTTTTATTTCAGTAATAAAAGTCGACTCCCTCGTTTATTGTTTTCTTTTCTTTATGCTTATATATTTTGTTTAAATCTTTCTAGCATTTTATATTATCAACTAAATTGATCTCACTAAATTTATTATAAATCTTTCAACTTGCTCGGTTTTCGTATTTTGAGAATAAATTGCCAATGCAAATTTTAATTGTTTTTTTTTTCCGTGATCAAACTCTTCGCACCAGCATTAAAGCTTAAAATCGGAAAAACAGAAATATTTTACTTATTTTACTGAGAATCCTAATGACAATTCCAAATCATTCGCTGTCCTCCAGTCTGATGTAGGTGAACATTTCAACACCAAGCTCTTACAAGAGTATTTCTATTTCAGGCACCTGTTTCATAAAAGTGACTTTAAAAGCAGATGTAAGTGCGGTACATCCGGCTCCCTTTTTAGTCTAACTAGCTAGATTCAATAAAATCTTGAAAATAAATGCGCAATGAATTCAGCGTCCTTCACATTCTGTTATGAAAAGCAGATAATATATGATCTTGTATTGACTTTACGTAGCCTTCACTGGTCACATTGTTCTTCTTCTTCTATGTTTAGTTAGTCATGAATTTCTCGTATTATGACCAAAAACTGGCCACATTGTTGTTGGTAATAATACGAGAAATCCATGACTAACTAAACATAATTAAATCGTCATGGCTATTTGACAATATTCGGCATAACCTTCAACTCTTATCCACTCTTATAATCCCATGTGCGAAAATAATCTTCTTTAAAGAAACTATCAAAAGTATAAAGTATGAGAAATTACAAGTATGATTAAACCAGATTCGCAATAGTAAACCAAAACGCGGGATATGATAGTTCAACAGGAAAGGGACACTTCACAAGAGTAATAACAATGGACCTTGATTTGGAGATTGATTAAACTTGTTCTTGTTGAAGAAGTTTGGTAAAATAGTCGTAAAACAACATTCAATGTTACGGTTAGCAACACTCCCGGCATTATCAGAATCTATGATAATTTTTTCAGCCAATATTGCTTGAAGCAATCATTTGGCTTCTCCAAGAATTCAATTGTAATTTTATCAAAGACAGTGTTTGGAAGACATCTTTCTGGCTGTCATTATAGAGGGATTCCCATTATTTGTTATAATAATTAGGCATACTGAGAAAGTGTGAGACTTCGGAAGAACTGCCATTGCTGTATATTGGATGTTGATGCTCGTAGGATGAGAAATTTTTTTATACAAGGCTATCGATGATATACCTTGGTCTTACTTCGTGATTAGGACCATTTACCTTACGTATTTCCAAAAGGTAAGCATCTACAGATTTACTTTATCCAATCGTTATTTTCTACTGCATTCAAATATTATTGTCATGGATTTTCTTTTTCCCTACAACTGGCTTTCTAATTCAACTATACCTGCTCAGCCAACCAATAACACTTATGATGACTTCCACTTAAAACTGTACACACACTAAATAATGTCATCAACTATTAGAGAACATTTTCGAAATGCTAATGTAGTTCAAATGAAATCCAAATTAATTTTTAGACACATTGGTTATAAATATGATTTTCACGTTAAAATATCAAAAATGATTCAATTATAGGGACGAGCAAGTTCTGACGAGCTAAATTGTGGACTTAAAAGAAAACTATAAAATCGATATATTTTGTGGGACTATAAGATACAATGAGGTACTTGACAGCTTAGCACTTTATAATTTACATTCTACTATGGATCTAATGTACACTATGTTGACCACCCTACCCGAACGAAATTGATTAACGTCAAGGGCCGTAAAGTAATCAATCATTTGAACAATGACATCTGACCTCTACACGAGTGCGCCATTGTGTTCATCAATATACGAATAGTACGAACAAGGACAAAGCAACTCCACATCCAATAATAATAATAATAATAATAATAATAATAATAATAATAACAATAATAATAATAATAATAATAATAATAATAATAATAATAATAATAATAATAATAATAATAATAATAATGGCAATCGTTCCATTCTTTATTTTTTTATATCAAATATGATGTTCAAGAGGTACAATACCTCTCTCTAGAGAGAGAGAGAGAGAGAGAGAGAGAGAGAGAGAGAGAGAGAGAGAGAGAGATCTTCCTATGCAAAAAACATTTGATAATTCAAGCCAAGAGTGATGTAATGGGATGATGAAAACCTTACATAGTTAACATGTTCTATTAATATAAGGAAAACAGAACGGACTATAAATGGAAGACAGTTTTGGGAAGTGAATATTCTCAGCAAAATCTCATTCACTGATGGCCAAATTGATTGTAAAGACTTTCAAGCTCCTCGTTTCTTCGTTCAATCTAATTTTGTAAATGCTTTTAAATTGATCAAAGACGAGCACCACATCGTTGAAGCCTTACCAATGTGATGTCAAAAGGAAACGGTAGATGGTCAAAGGTCAATTGAAAAGGGGATAGAGAATAAATTCTATAAATTTCAATATTCCTGCAATCACTGAATATGTTTATGTGTGTTATCATACATCAAATTTTTTATGTATATTTGGTCGAAATGCATAGAAATCCAGGTGTGTAAAAATAATATTTTATTATGATCTGTAAAAAAAACAGGCAAAGTTGCAGCCCACAAAAAGGGAAAAAGCATCAGACTATATGTAAATTAGGTCTGAAATAAAGCCAGTATTATCACTGCAGTGAAAAGGTTTCTCCTTCATGCATGCTGATGAGATCCATGACTATTTGTATTCTGATGTTGAGTTCAGGACTATGTCTATGATATGAGTATCAATTACATTTTTTTTTTTGGGGGGGGGGAGCATAACATGGGCAGCAATAAAGAGTTATTGCGTAAAATATGATGGAAAGGAAAGACAATTGTTATATGGCCAGGTGAATTGTTGGAGCTTCTAAATATCCTTGACTCATAAGCGAATGTTAACACGGTGAACAATAAATAAGTTCAATTTTTCTTTTATGTTTGCCAAAGTAAATTGAAAAAACGTAAAATTAAATGTACGGTTTTAAACTTTTATTATTAGACTTTGTGTATTCGTCAAAATGAAACTTTATCCCGGATACCATTAATCCACAACCAGTTTACTCTTTTATGAAGCATCCCATTCTCTGAACGGGAAAAGGGATAATAAATTCTAAATTTTTTACGCTCTAGGAATGAAATCCAAACGCATTTTTCTTGCTTGTTTTTTTCTCTACTGTTACTTTCAATGGAATTTGATCTAGTTTTTCATTTTCCATCACCCAATCCGTGTACTTCCCTGTTTTTTTCACCAATGGGTACTGTATACTGTACTGTATATTGTTGTGAGCTGGTTTGATTGTGTGAGCAAGCTCGCATGTGCACACAATAAAATTCAACCTTTCCAATCATTAATTCCATGGTGGAGGAAAAACGACTATTACGATTCAGTTTTATTCGCACTGGTTATGACCGAATGGTTTTGACAACAAAGCCCGACCTACTGCGTATGTGAAAGAGAGTATGTGTCTGTGTGCGTTAGCGTTTGTGTGCGCGCACCATATTTGATTGATTGATTGATTTGAGGTTTTCTCGCATCCTGACATCTAAGGTCATTGAAACTGAGCACCACATTTGAAATAATCAAAGCCACATTTGAGATAATCAAAATACCACAGAATAACCTCCTGGATGTTAGGTATCAGTCTTATTTCGCACAATAAAAAAGGTTACGTGGATATTATGAAGATCAACGCCAAAATTTGTCTAGATTTGGGCTACGTTGGCCTAGGCCCTAGCGCTAAGGAGTGTGAGGCCATTACGCGCCAGTTTGCATCTAGGGTGAACCCATAGAGTTACACTGAGGTTAAAATCAGAAGTGGTTGGACAGCACGATGAAAGAAAGGGAGCAAGCAAAGAGGTAAAGTACAACGATATACTGAAAGTGAAGCTAGAGACCGAAGGGATGCTGCAAAGGTTAATTAAGTAATGTCATTGCGGAGCACTCCCTAATTGGACGTTGTCCGATTTGAACCTATAATAAGAAAAAATTCTAATTTCTTTAGGACTGAAGAAGAACCGGGTTTTGGGAGGACTTGTCAGCTTTGCGGCGCCACTCAGCTGAGCTTCGGGCTCCAGCCTACGTCGCCATGCCGCCTACACAATCATCCTATCCATCCTGTGTGTTCCTAATCGCTGCGTCTTTCACAAGATTACAAGCTGCTACACTTACGGGCTGCCAACGCAGGAGCACGTGGTCCCCTTTTTGATAAGGCAAGGCCAATGATGAATTTACTCCATCCATCTATCCTTTGAAGTGCACTGAAGACACTACCACCTTACGGGACTTCATTCTTCTACCGTGTCTGAGTTCGATTGCCATGCGTAAGGGATAAGCGTTTACATCTATCTTGCTTCGCCTTCGGGGCTTGCAATGGTAATATTATACAAAATGTATAAAGAAAAAAATAAGTAGAGATCATTGTCGGAAATATTCGTTAGGGGAAACTATCATTTTCCCAAGTTAGCTGGAAAGTAGTTTTTTGTGACTTTTTTATCAACCTGAATTACAATATGTTGGTGTTCACCACTTTGTCCAAGTCAGATCGCAAAGGTAGTCGTCGACTCAGGCCAGTCACACGAGAACAAATAATACTGAAAAAGATAAAAAAAAATACGGAAAACTATAAATTGTTCCATCACCTTCATAATAGCGTCTTTATAACACATCAGTTTTACAACATTATCTTCCCGGTTTGGGCTACCCAAAACATTATACTGTGTATATATATATATATATATATATATATATATATATATATATATATATATATATATATATATATATATATACATATATATATATATATATATATATATATATATATATATATATATATATATATATATATATATATATATATTAATTATCCATACTTTAGAGGAAAAAAAGTTAACATAGCAAGTATTGTAAAAATCCTTTTCTACAAAATATGTTCAAAATTTTCTTTTCGTATGTAGTTCGGTGTTGATACTAAGATGATGAAATTTTTTCATTTTACTTAGTTATGTAATATCACCCGTAACGTTATTTTAAACAATATATTTAAGCATCTGCATTAATTACTGTATTTCCTTTCGTTTTCCTTGACTGGTAACTTGCTATTAGACCTTTATGTTATCTAGCGAATGGCTTCATCAGGGAAGCGGCTAATTTGCGAAAGTGTATTTTCAAAGGGAATCACTCGTGAGGTTCAGGAAGACGTTGTGAGAATATTGATAGAATAATGTAATAATAGGAAAGATGGAACATATTCTCATTTAGAACTGAGAAGTATCAAAGTGCTTGAAAAATATAGGTAAGTGTATATAAAAGAAAGAAGAGCAGAAACTTTACAATCTAGACACAAAACTTCGATATTTCCCAAACTATTTCTGACATGTCAAGACTGGGATTTTTTTTTTCTTCAAGACTGTAAATTTTGTTATGAAGATGCACGTGACGAGTTTTATATATATAAAAAATGCAAAAATACTTAAAGGATCGTGAGACTATACACTGCCTAGAGACACTTCATATTACAAACATTATTTTAAATGTGAATAAAGGTGACACTGCAAAACTTCGAGTCTAGTACTTTGAAATGGTAACACAGAATAAACAATAGATTGATGCAGAATGTGCAGTGTACCGCACGTCTATATCATACGCTCATATACTGTAACGGTATTTCTCATTTTATGTATATTGTTGTTACTGCTCTCACCTCTCACTGATACCTTGTTCATTCCCGTATTTTCCTGCACCATTGTGTTTGAATTTGTGGTCTGTTCTTGACTGGAACAGGTTGTATAAATACTCAAGCTCCGACTAAATAAAGTTCAGTTGCGTTCAAGAGAGTCTCTCAGTTACAATCTAACAGCTCGCCGGCACATTGGTGACCACCGGAGTGTTCCACTCCCTCCCAATTTCCCCCTCACAGCCGTGCCTTATTGTTTGATGATGCCGCCCTCAGATACTGACTCTGTTATCAACGCCACGACACTAAGACTACCGTCCTCTGCCAGCGGAGAAGCGTTTGCCTGGTTCCAGTGTGCTGAAGTCCAGTTTCGCAAGAACGGCGTGACCTAGTCAAAAACCAAAGCTGATTAACTTTCTCATGGCCATCCCTAGGAGCACTTAACCGGAAATCTCCAATTGGCTTTGCGAACAAGGGGACACTCCCATAGCATATAGAGACCTCCAATCAGTATTTGCCATCACCAGCCATCCACATAGCAAAACTTTTTCAGTTCTCTCAACAACAGTTAGGAGACCAAAATGCTTCGCTCGGTCTCAGGGAAATGACAAGTGTGGCTTGCCTGCAACCTGACACTGAAGACTCTCCTCGTCAAGTGAATCTACTTCGTGCACTTTGGGTACGACGCCTACCTGAACCTTTACATGCTTCCACCCTCGATGTTGATATTTTGCCCATGTAGGATATGATGACCAAAGTCGACACCCTTATGGACAGCGACTTCACTACCTCCACCAACGCCTCCACTCCTGACGTAATGAACAACTATTCAACATCGACCAAAGTTGACGTGAATGTGCTAGAACCCCAAAACGTGCTGGAGCAGCAACAATGCCGTCCACCACCCACATACTGTATACCACAGACTTCTCCAGCCACTTACCCACTGCAAGCGGCTCTAATCGTGAAATGAATCTACTTCGTGATCTTTGGTTACGACGCCTACCCGAACCTATACATGGTGCTATCCCCATTGTCGATATTTTACTAATGAAGGACCTGATGAGCAAAGTCGATGAACTTACGGACAGCGACTTCACCAGCTTCCAGACGTCCGTCAACAACTCCACTTCTGACGTATTGAACATTTATTCAACATCAACCGAAGCCGACGTGTATACGATAGGACACGGATGTCTGCACGTGACATGCTGGAGCAGTGACAATGCTGCCCAACCCCCACATATACAACCCCTCGCTTACGCCCCAACCAATGACCTCTTCAGCCACTTTCTGACACCCATCGGCTGCAGATATACTACTACCACTCCAAAATTCGGGGCTGCTGCTAAAAAATGTGTGAAAAGTTGTTAGTGGCCAAAAAACGTGCAAGTAGGCCATCGCTTGTGGTGGTGGCTTCCCCTGTTACTAATCTTTTTTTCACAGGTACGGGCATAGGATTTTTATTAAACATGGGTGATTGCCGTTTTCTTCTCCCAAGACGACTCTCTAGGACGCGACGCAGTCTGTCTAAATCCACATGGTAGCTGCAAACGGATCTGTGCTACCCACCCACGGTAATGAAACCCTCACATTATCATTTGGAAGTGCCAAATATATGTGCAGACGTCATATTACCAGTTTTCCGGCTAGAACTTTGTCAAAATTCCACGAGTCCTGTGAAACAAGGTATTTATCACCATATTAAGATGACATGTCCCCCAGTGTTCGCCAGATGCAGACGTCTGGTACCTGATCGTTTGGCAGCCACTAAACAAATATTCGCCGAAATAGACGAAATAGGCCTTTGCCAAAAGGCCTCAAGCACATATTGGCCTGAAGAAATATGGCTCCATGTGAATTGCGCTGGAACATGCAAACTTGCAAAAAGCAAAGGTTTTCTCCACGCTCAACCAACAGAAGGGGTATCATCAGGTGACCATAAACCCAGAAGACATCTCCAAAACTGGTATCATCACCCCTTTCAGTACACACACCTTCAATTACTCCTGTTTTGGCCTTCGTAAGGCTGCGGCCACTTTTCAACGTCTCATGGACTGCATCTTAGGGGACCTTCCTTTCTGTGTATGTTACGTGGATGACATATTTGTTTCCTCTTCCTCAAAAGAGGAACATCTCCATCATCTACGCATTGTGCTTGACCGCCTACACCAGAACAGCCTTGTAGTCCGGTATAACAAGTGTACCTTCGGCCCCAACTAAGTGTCGTTCTTAAGCACCGCGTCACACCTGAAGGAGTACAACCCCTCCATGAGAAGGTATCAGCCGTTCAGAACTTCTCCATGCCCTCGACCGTCAAAGCACTGCAAGAATTCTTGGGTATGATCAACTATTATCACTGTTTCCTGCCAGCCATCCCTGCCACTCTTGCCCCCCTCTACGTGTCTCTCAAGGGCAAGCCAAAAGACCTGAAGTTGGGTCCCCTTCAAGAAGCGACCTTCTGCAATGCAAAGAATGTCCTATCAAATGCTGCTGTTCTCACTTTCCCTGTATCACATGCACCTCTCCTTCTATCCAACGATGTCAGCAACATTGCTATTGGGACAGTCCTTGAGCAGGTGGCTAACATCTCGACCCGTCCATTGGCCTTCTTCAATAGAAAACTGCTCAAGGGGGAATCCGGCTACTCTACCTTCGATCGCGAATTGTTGGAGGTGCACTTGGCTGTTCGCCACTTCTTGGAAGGTATGCCCTTTGTTATTCACATGGACCATGTCTCTGTTGCCCGCCTTCACTCAACAGTGCAACGCCTGGTCCGCCCATCAATGCCAACATTTCTCCACCATGGATGAACACAATTGTACCAGTCAGCATGTCCTTTGGAAAATTAATCCTGTTACCGATGCCCTGTCAAGAAACACATAGACTGCCATTCATCTGGGGTTGTTTTACAACACTTTGGCAGAAGCCCAATAAAATGATCCAGTGTACCAAGCATGTAGGACATCCTGCACATCCCTAAGTTGGGAGGACGTCCCTCTTGATGACTTCAACCCCAATATTGTCTGTAATATCAGTACTGGTAGACCTAGACTGTGGATACCTTCTCCCATGCACTGACAGGGGTTTGATTTCATCCATGGTCTTTCACATTCCTTGTCCCATTCTACTGTACAGCTACTGAAGACAAAGTTCATTTGGTCTGGCATTACTATGGATGCTAATGATTGGGTCTGTGCCTGTACTTCATGCCAAACCTCTAAAGTACATCGATACACAGATTCAGAAGTGGGTACCTTACATCAACCTCAGTGGTGCTTTGCCAACATACATGTCTATACTGTAGGTCTCCTTACCACATCATAAGGACATCATTGCCTGTTTACTGTCATTGACCACCATAGTCGTTGGCCTAAAGCCATTCCAATGGAAACTGCAATGTCCGTCTTATGTGCATCTGCCTTACTCTCAGGATGGATAGCGAGATTTGGTATCCCTGACCATATTACTTCCAACAGGGGTACCACTTTCCCCTATCAGTTATGGCCATTATTAAAAAATCTCCTGGGTATTACCCTTCATCAGGTAACTACATACAACCCTGCTGCCAATGTTGTGGTTGAAAGTTTTTACCGTACCATCAAAGTAGCTTTGATGTCCAACTGCAAGGACTCCAACTGCCTTACCCAGCTTCCCTGGGTCTTCTTGGGACTAAGGATTGATTGATTGATTTAAAGTTTTCAGGCATCCTAACATCTAAGGTCACTGACGCCGGTTGGGACT
>NC_090730.1:130351118-130353618 GCF_036898095.1 Palaemon carinicauda
ATATATATATACGTATATATATATATATATATATATATATATATATATATATATATATATATATATATATATATATATATATATACAGAGAGAGAGAGAGAGAGAGAGAGAGAGAGAGAGAGAGAGAGAGAGAGAGAGAGAGAGAGAGAGAGAGAGAGAGAGAGGCAGGGGTTACTAATCAATTAGAATTCCTAACACCCTAGTTATACGGAGAGAGATCCTTGTATAACTAGGATGTTAGGAATTCTAGTTGATTAGTAACCCCCGCCGCTCTCTCTCTCTCTCTCTCTCTCTCTCTCTCTCTCTCTCCTCTCTCTCCTCTCTCTCTCTCTCTCCTCCCTTTTAACCGATGTTAGATTTTTTTATGAGTCAATCTACGCTGTATTTTTGTCAGAACGTATTCCACAGTATAATTCATAGAATCCATTTCAATAACAACCTAACATTAAACAAGGGATTATGATGCAACAATCCTATTTAAAATTATGTATTTACCAAGCTTATAAAAAAGGATTATGATTATAATTAGAACCGATGTGTTGACAATTTATTCTTTTTCTCTTCGTAATAAGGATAATATCCATAAATATACGAACTATTTAGGGTCACCATATCATCATTCACGACTTCACCAATTTATGGACCTAGGCCTTTTCAAGATATAGAGGCTTATTAACGTGGAACAATAATAGAAAGAAAGTGGTAATGGTACGAGAAAGAGAAAGAGAAGGAAAGAGAGGAAGAAAAGGGAAAATATCACTTTAGATTCCCTTTTCTTATAGAGTTAAATACTTAACATCTCATATATACAATACTCCCTTCTGTTACAATTGCATTATTATTCAACATTCATAACTTTATTTTTATGTTAATCAGATCGTTGAGAAAAATAAATTAGGCAAATGTAAAATTGAACAAAGGAAGGAATTTTTAAAGTGTCTCTATTTTGAAAAACTTTGCAACTTCCTAATGAGAGAATTTTTATATATTCTGAGTGGTATTCAGGGTGTTTTGGAAAATCTGCATGAATTAAAGAATGGATTAATATTTTCTTTTTTTATCAGAATTGAATATCAAACGGTAACAAAAAAAAAATTATTCACCTTTATTTCTTTCTCTCTTATAAATATACATTAGGACTAATCAAAATTTGTTAATAACAATTCTTTGAATTATTCTGATAGACGACCGTATTAAAACTGTTACCCAACAAAAAGTGTTAATATTAAGTATTTCAAAATAATTTCACTAATGATGATAACTGATATATCATTTCATCACACAGATTAAAAAACAAGAAAAATTTAATATAACTTTAATCGTAAAACCAAACTAATAAAACCAGAAGTGTCCTCTCTCTCTCTCTCTCTCTCTCTCTCTCTCTCTCTCTCTCTCTCTCTCTCTCTCTCTCTCTCTCTCTCTCTCTCAAGAAAATATATTATACAGGTTTCTTTCTTTACATATTTAGAATTCAGGAACTTACAGTAATTTTGAAAGAGCAAACGTTAAATTCTTGAACTCTGAGACAAATTCATTTTGCCTTACAAGAAAGGTGCTAACTGTACTCCCTTCAGAATACGAATCTAAAAACGTTTTTTAGGAGAGATAATTATAGAGCAGATAGCATTGATAGCTGTAGAGCAGATGACTTTATGTTCCTAATTTCACAAATGGTAGAAACCAGAAAAAAAAAATATTTTTCATCAGTAGGAAATTGAATACTGAAAAGTTCAAAATATAATACGCGGATCTCTTGAATAAATAACATTGAAAAAAAATTTCAATCCCTGTAATAATTTTCTAAATCCTTCACAGATGAGAAAGTCGGGCAATATTTGATAAGGTTATCTATTAAAATCTCATGACAATTACAACCACGGAAGATGGCATCAACTATTTCTAGCTTCAACGTGCAGAACTAAAACAATTAAAACTCATTTACAAAATTACTCCATATCGTTTTTACATTCTAACGTGGATCTTAAGCTTGATATAGTGTTTTTCAAATCTAATTTCTTTGAAATGACTTGGTTGCCATCTAAATACATATGATCTTTTAATTTCCATACAATATTACTGAAGCTTTACATAGGCCGGATGATGATATTCTTTTTTTAAACTAAATCCTAAAGTAATCTGGCGTTAAGCTTAAAAAATATTGTATTTTAGAAACAATGATTAATTTAACTTATGTTGCACATCCTTAATTGGCGAAAATGCTAATTAGCAAGTTGAATATATATATATATATATATATATATATATATATATATATATAATACATACATATATATACACACACACACATATATATATATATATATATATATATATATATATATAATACATACATATATACACACACACACACACACACACACATATATATATATATATATATATATATATATATATATATATATATATATATATATATCTGCCAACGACGGGTTTCCTAAAATTCTAAATATTGGTAGTTTAAATGGTACTATGATAGTAC
>NC_090730.1:130358618-130363618 GCF_036898095.1 Palaemon carinicauda
TACTGATTAATAGGATTAAGGATAAAACAGAGAATGCAATCTTGGAAGTACAGGGTGGTTTTAGAAGAGGTAGGGGTTGTATGAATCAGATTTTTACAGTTAGGCAGATATGCGAGAAATATTTAGCAAAAGGTAAGGAGGTGTATGTTGCGTTTATGGATCTGGAGAAAGCATATGATAGAGTTGATAGGGAAGCAATGTGGGATGTGATGAGGTTATATGGAGTTGGTGGAAGGTTGTTGCAAGCAGTGAAAAGTTTATACAAAGGTAGTAAAGCATGTGTTAGAATAGGAAATGAAGTGAGTGATTGGTTTCCGGTGAGAGTGGGGCTGAGACAGGGATGTGTGATGTCGCCGTGGTTGTTTAACTTGTATGTTGATGGAGTGGTGAGAGAGGTGAATGCTCGAGTGCTTGGACGAGGATTAAAACTGGTAGGCGAGAATGACCATGAATGGGAGGTAAATCAGTTGTTGTTTGCGGATGATACTGTACTGGTAGCAGACACAGAAGAGAAGCTTGACCGACTAGTGACAGAATTTGGAAGGGTGTGTGAGAGAAGGAAGTTGAGAGTTAATGTGGGTAAGAGTAAGGTTATGAGATGTACGAGAAGGGAAGGTGGTGCAAGGTTGAATGTCATGTTGAATGGAGAGTTACTTGAGGAGGTGGATCAGTTTAAGTACTTGGGGTCTGTTGTTGCAGCAAATGGTGGAGTGGAAGCAGATGTACGTCAGAGAGTGAATGAAGGTTGCAAAGTGTTGGGGGCAGTTAAGGGAGTAGTAAAAAATAGAGGGTTGGGCATGAATGTAAAGAGAGTTCTATATGAGAAAGTGATTGTACCAACTGTGATGTATGGATCGGAGTCGTGGGGAATGAAAGTGATGGAGAGACAGAAATTGAATGTGTTTGAGATGAAGTGTCTGAGGAGTATGGCTGGTGTATCTCGAGTAGATAGGGTTAGGAACGAAGTGGTGAGGGAGAGAACGGGTGTAAGAAATGAGTTAGCGGCTAGAGTGGATATGAATGTGTTGAGGTGGTTTGGCCATGTTGAGAGAATGGAAAATGGTTGTCTGCTAAAGAAGGTGATGAATGCAAGAGTTGATGGGAGAAGTACAAGAGGAAGGCCAAGGTTTGGGTGGATGGATGGTGTGAAGAAAGCTCTGGTTGATAGGAGGATAGATGTGAGAGAGGCAAGAGAGCGTGCTAGAAATAGGAATGAATGGCGAGCGATTGTGACGCAGTTCCAGTAGGCCCTGCTGCTTCCTCCGGGGCCTTAGATGACCGCGGAGGTAGCAGCAGTAGGGGAGTCAGCATTATGAAGCTTCATCTGTGGTGGAAATGTGGGAGGTTGGGCTGTGGCACCCTAGCAGTACCAGCTGAACTCGGTTGGGTCCCTGATTAGGCTGAAGGAACATAGAGAGTAGAGGTCCCCTTTTTGTTTTGTTTCATTGTTGGTGTCGGCTACCCCCCAAAATTGGGGGAAGTGCCTTGGTATATAGATAGATAGAATAAAGCATGATTGTTGAAAGTGTGTGAGAATTGTGTAAATTGTGTGAGATTATAAGTAAGGTTATAACAAACATGATCTATAATGCCATATAGCCAGTCAGGAGCAACAATTAAACAATGGCATGCGATGTGGGATCTCATTGAGGATAGACCTACAGATAGGGTAGATCAGTTCACCTTTAACCCAAAATTCAACCTAGTCCGCGTATGACGTAGCTCAGGTGAGTCAGGTAGCGGGTTAGCTAACAGTAGCAGCTGAGGGTATCTAAGGCCAATAGAATTTTAATTCTATTGGCCTTGAGGGTTTCAACTCATTTGTGAGGGTACACATCTCATGTGTGTGTGCGAGAGCGATAGGGAATTCTTACGTTTATAATACAGAATTTGTGAACTCTTACTTGATATATACTTATATAGAAACTTCGGGTAGCCATACAGATACTGAAGAATTGTGCAATTTACGGGTGCAACTTCAATTGTAAAAGGAATGAATTTTAAAAGGAATGAAGATCTTGTTTCATTCCTTCCCCAAACATGAAAAAACAAAGTGCGAATAGGTTAACGCCAGGATATGCAGCTTACATTTTGAAGCATCGGCATATATAAGAAATCTTCTGTATGAGTTACTAAACCTCTCCCAAAGAGGCGCTGTGATTGGAAGCTAAAGCAATAGCAACACTTCATTTGCCAACATCAAGTAAGACGTGTTTCTTTTCAAGATGTTGAAGAGATAATAATTGGTATAATTTAATGCAGTATTTATTACGCTATGCAATATCGACATATTGCAATGATCAATGACTTCTGCATAATTGGAATGAATTTCACTGCAAAGAATAATCTCATTGTGAAAAAATATAAGATGATAATAATAACACTAAAATGGAATATCCCTGTATTCGACAATCGTAAAGGTCGAAAGTTTGTTAACATCATCTCATATAAAATTTCTTTAAATGTGAATAAACCTTACTTAATGACCAAGAGATACTCATAAAGGATACCGTCTTTGTAAAGGATAAGTACCCTTGGATATCAAATTTGGGTCTTTTAAGCATTGGGTATTTAAGCAGTAAACTCTACTCAACCTGGTTAAGTTTTGACCCTTTTCCTCATAATATCTTAATTGATTTCTCAAACCACACCCTTTATATCATAATCTTATGGGAAGGAAAAACCTTGGATTATAAAACATTTGGTTTCATCTCTATGCGTTTCCTTGATAAAGGTCATTTTCATATTGCAAGCAAGGCTACGTCACTACCACAAGAATTCAGTGTAGAGAAAAGAAAACTCAAGAGACTTAATCAAGATATTGAGTCTTCCTTTAATTCGGACAAAGAACCAGAAACTCGTGAGAAACTAACATCATCTGTCACTTAGGAGAATTTGCTACGTGATTTATTAGATATAAAGCGAGAAAGATTCTCTTCGTAGTGATGAAGCCAACCAGTGAATTTGTTGAAAAGCTTAAGATGATTGAATATCTGTTTAAGATCTTTCATTGAGAGAAATGTTTGATGGCCAGTAAAGCGTCAGACATGACATTAGCAAGCGATATTGCAAATTTAGTATCACTTCCCAAAAATTTCATAACGTTTCTGTAAGATGTCGAACGTTTTTCATAATTTGTATCTAAAATCCAAATATGGCAAAGGATGGAAGGAAAAATCGCAAAATGAGTAATATGACAATGAGTAAGATGACAAAATGGCTGATATATCAAACACGGGTGTAACCTTGTGCAAGGGTTTTTTTCACTATTCCTCTTGTATGTATACCAGTAACAATCACTGTAAAGTGAATGAGATTGAATATTGTATAACAAATATAGTTTTTTATGCTTGGGTATCATCAGTTTTAATAAAAATCAATTTCAAACATCTACGATGCATTTACAATAACCACCAATTAAAGAAAATATTAATCATGCACTTAGATCTTCGTAAAACTCTTAAAAAGACCGGAGATGGCAAAACTCAAGAAAGAAAATAAAGGGGACGGCCGGTCAGCTAAGCTTTCCTAAGCTGTACGTGAACAGACATAGGCCTACTCTTTCTGTAGGTCTTGGGGTAACCCATTATATCGGTGTACGATGCGTTCCGCAAATGTTTCATACAATGTAATGCTATTGCTTCTTTTCATCTCTCTTTCCTTCCCACTCTGACAAAAGAACAACCTCTTTAAGCACCATCTCATGTTTCATTTGGTTTGATTTATTTGTTTACAATCTTGCTCGCAAATGCTTGTATAATAAAACTCATTATCTGTTGAATAGACTTTACTTGTATTCACATCGCCTCTCTGTTAGCACGTAAGAATGACCTCGCACAGATGAATAAGGGTTGATTTGCCCTCTTTTGTGTGGATAATTTGCTTCGATGATTCGACCACCAGATCAGGCAGGGTGAAGGAAGATCACCTCTCCCCGATAAGGAAGGTCTGGGACCACGTTCTGACGAATTGTTAATGGACTAGCTTTATGATTTGGATGAAAATTTTGGGCCTCTTCCATTTAATCTTCCTATGTATGTAATACTTTTATATTAGTCTAAGATTATTTTTTTAAGATCACTTGCCGTTGCGCTGACCCTTTATCTGATTCATCAAAATTATTCCCTTTTTCTTGGTAACCGCAAAGATTGTCAAATTAAGTTCATCATAAGGACCTTGGGAGCGAACAAGACCCTTTCTCTAATAAACGTTTGTGAAGAACGTAAACTTATACCACAAAATAGCGCTCATTTCTCCCTTTAGAATTTAAAGATCAATAATCTTGTGATATAGAATATTGCAATACAGTGTGGGATTTCAAAATACGTAAAATTTGCATTAAAAGCTGATTGACAGTTTCAACTGTTTATCAGGGGGTGCAACAACATCGGCCGTGAACAACGGTGTTTTAAATTCTGTTAATAATAATTTTTCTGGTCGTTAAACAATTTAAATCTAAGTGTAATTATCTTTGAAGATATGAAAATTCCAATTATTAACAAGAACATGAATGGTATTCTTAAAAAAATTTACTTTACAAACGAAAATTACAGATTAAGTGACACTATCGAAATCTTTATAGTTTATCAGAAATCTTTCCAGCTGACAATAATAAGAGCTTTATGATATTTAAATGGATACTAATATCAAGCTGTAAAATTTTATCTATTCCCCGTCTATTTTCGCATCTCATTCCTGACTAGAGTGACAGCGTTTACATGTCGGCAATTGCTATATTTAAGGTCTCAAATAATATGGAAATAAAAAAAAAGGCAGTTTTCGTCTCCATTTATCCCTCCCCATTATTGGAAAAGTCACAATATAATTTTACGTTAAATCTCTATGCCTCTTTCCTATACCGTCTTGGCTAATAAATGTGTATAGATTATATTGTGCAATTCATATATAGATACACACTGAGTGCAATTGTGCAATGGGTACTCCGAGATTATCAAAGGCAAATTCTAGCAACTTTTCTCAACTCTGGAATGGGATGAAAA
>NC_090730.1:130368618-130393618 GCF_036898095.1 Palaemon carinicauda
TAGATTGCAGTTGTCAACTCCTTTAGCGAGAAAGAATTGTTTGGTAATCTCAGTGTTGTCAGGCGTATGAGGACAGAGGAGAATATGTCAGACTTTTCAGTGTATGTGTATGCAAAAGAAAAATGAGCTGTAACCAGAAAAAAGGATGTATTAGTGTCTGGCCAGTCATAGGAACCAATAACTCTCTAGCAGTAGTATGATGAATGGGGACCAGTAATATTGAAAAATGAATGTAACAATGAATAATAGAAAAACGCAACGTTTGAATCGTATAGAAAATGAATTTATTAGATTTTGGTAGAATGAAAGTGGAGTAACAGATCACGATTAATTATGGAAGGAAGGTGTAGATGCTGATTGTAAATAAGAAATAATAGTGAACATGGCTGAGCTGAATTGCTCGTAAGTTATGTATGAAGGAAAGATGGTCAAGAGAGAGACAACAAAAAGATAGGTTACCGAAGTTTGAAAGAGAGAGCACAAAAGATGAAAAGATGGACGACATATATTAGGTGTTTTGGCCATGAACTGAAAAGTGGACATAATACGAAAGCATTAGGAAGATGGAAAATCAACAAAAAGATAGCTTAGCGTGTGGGAAGAGGACTTTTAACGGTGAAATGTCTAATATCTGAGAAGAACTAGGCCAAATCCAAAATAAGAGGTGAATACTGCAGTATGGTGATGATCATATGTGTAAATGAAGCAACATTTGAGCAAAATTCTTTTCTAATGAGTAGAAATCAGTTCAGAGAATGAGCATGAATTACGACATTTACTCTTACCTTTTTTATTCATCTCTGGAAGGGTGACGCCATAAAAATTGGACACGGTGACATTCATACCTAAAATGCTGGAATAAGCTTGCTAACTCTAAGTAGATCACATTCGCTGCCACAAAAACGTACAGTGCATACGAAGTTCACCCTCGGTGAGCCAACCTCTAGTATAGAACCTAAATTATTACCTCAGACAATAACTAATTCAGGATATTGAGGCACTCATTTTACGACCCTTGGCTGGTGAATTTTCGACATTCCCATCTTTCTCCAATCTATTAAAAAACTTTAATCGAGTTAACGCTTTTACTGACAGCAATTCTCGAAAACTATTCAATTTATTGAAGTACAAATCTAGAGTCATGAGTATTTCAATATCTAATCTTTAGCGAACGATACACCAAAAACTTTAACTAAAATGCTATGGCTGTCAAAATAAATTTGCAATGATATGAAAATGTAGATTAACTTTATAAATACATAAAAAATCATTGGTATCTACTTATTAACCCATATATCAAATATATACAAAGTTACCCAGATAAACCAAAAATTCACAGCCATTTCTACATATACCAGCGTTTATAAGTTATATTGCATTAACTAATTTTAGAAATCATACTAATCACCTACACCTCCTAATATGACAGTTAAGAGTTTATATACATACAAACACAAGCACACACCCACACACACACACACAAACACACACACACACACATACATATATATATATATATATATATATATATATATATATATATTTATATATATATATATATATATATATATATATATATATATATATATATACATAACTTATATGTAATAAGTTATATTACATTAACTAATTTTAGAAATCATACTAATCACTTACACCTCCTAATATGACAGTTAAGAGTTTATATACATTCATTTATATATACATACAAACACAAGCACGCACACATTTCACACACACACATATATATACATATATAAATATATATATATATATATATATATATATATATATATATATATATATACATACACCATATAAAGTGGAAGAATGATAGCCAAATGTCAGAGCATCCAAAAGTATTAAAAGACTACCAAATCGGACAGTTGAGGAAGTGAAAAAAATACTCTAAATTAGCATTCCGAGATTAATACAGAGTAAATGTAAAGAAAGTGTGACCTATTAACAGTTACACCGTTGCCTGAGAGGAGAAAGAGTTCTCTTTCTATGGGGTCATAAGAAAATGGTCGGAAAACTTCAGTAATCACGAGAATGAGAAGTTACCTCTGGAGTACGCAAGTAATGGAACAGGCGAATTACTCTAAAATGTGTGTGTGTGTGTGTGTGGGTGGGGGGGGGGGGGACTCAACTTCAGAATTTTCAGGCTGAAGTGTCCATGTTAGGGGATGCTTATTTACCCACCTCACCTTGTTTGCGTTACTCAATAATAATGAAACCAAAAAATTATCTAAGTATCAATTGGGTTGTTTTTATTGACCTTCAAATCAGGAGGTAATTTCCATTTAGTCACATAGTGTGTATATTCCAAAACATATTTCCAAAAACGCTATTGGAAGACGATGGTGAACAGATCACAGGTATTAAAGTGGTATATAAAAAAAAAAAAAGTGACGAACTTCTTTCATTTCTCTCACCACCGTATTCCAATTTCACGTTCCCTGAAACATCGCAATTGAAATATCCAAAAGTCTTTCAAAGGAGTGCGATGTATATTTTTCAATTCACTTGCTAATTTGGCAAAATATAAACAGAAAACCAATTTACAGAAAATGATATAAAGAGAAAACCAATTTACATAAAGTAACAGAGACAGAAAGAAAATGTAATAAAAATAAATTGCTAATAAGTTTACCTTTAAATTCTTGCAATGCTGAGGCAAGAAAGTAGTCTTGGTAAAACATATTTACTAATAACACAAATGTTGCAACGTAAGGTATTAGTTAATGCAAATAATTTCATTGTTAACGTTTGATAAATATTCGGCTTTCCTTATTCACATAAGACACTGAAAAGCCCGATGATTATTACTCTAACTCCAAATGAACTCGAGAAATAACTTCACACATTGCAATCAACAAAACAATATAACAAAATGAAAAAATCAGTACATTCACTTTTTAACATACCAGGTCAAACATAAACATTACATAAGTACACTTAATTTTTAAATGTTAGATTTTGATAAAAGAAAAATGCAATACCTCTGGAAAACAAAAATGTAATAAAGGCAGCCACACAATAAAAAAAAATAACGTTTAAATATATTCTAAACATGATCAATTACTTAAGAAAGACGAACAGTTTTACAATAATTGTTATCATTTGCCTTTCACATTCCGCATATCTAGGCACTGAAACATATCATGCACTGCTTAAGTTTATATCTCGAGAAACTATAAATTCTTCCAAACACAGCACTAATTTTCTAAGCCAGGTGCCATATTTGTCAATTCTAAAACCACTTTCCATATAAAAAAAAAAAAAATTTCGCACAGGTTGCTACAAACGAGAGAGAGAGAGAGAGAGAGAGAGAGAGAGAGAGAGAGAGAGAGAGAGAGAGAGAGAGAGAGAGAGAGAGACTTATGCATTAAATAAAAGAAGAAAATTCAACTAATGTTTGTCCTCTTTTTAATACCTCAAAAGTTCTTTTCCCATTTTCACCCGGGAAGAGCGCTCTAAAAAAGGTTGAATTATTTATAGACCTTCGTCTATAAATATTTCCTCTTAAGATCGGTAAATAAGATTATGATTCGAAACACACAAACACACACACCCAAATACATACATACATACACACACACACAATTCTAGGAAAATTTCTGTCTCTGAAAAAGACTTCCTGTTTGTAAGCTTCATATCTGACTGGCGTACACTCAGTAATTTTAAATCTGATTCTGAACTGTCATTAGCAAAACTGTATTATGAAATATTCAAGCAAAACAAATGCAGCCATTTCTAATCTACTGCGGGACAAAAGCCTCAGACCTGTCAATTCATGACTGTGATTTTGCAGGTTTTCATCACCATGCTGGCAAGTGCGCATTGGTGATGGTAGGAGATTTTGGTCTAACTCACAGCAAACCAACCTAATAAGGGTGGCCCTGACTAGTGCAGATTTGCTGATCATGGTCATAAGCACAACCTTTCACCACATAAAGGTGATTATGAAATAGAAGAAGCAATATATACCAAGGTTTCCAACAAATATTCGAAAAAGTTACAATAACCTTGAGGTCAGATGATTTTACCTAATAAACTTCCTCATCAATTATTACAACAACAAATGGGATGGAATACTGGAGTATTATTTCTCATTCTGCTGCAAATTCTCATCGATGAAGGAAAATCTAACTTGAAGATACATAAAAGAACAAAATATTAGAAACTTCAATTTCACCTTAGTTATAAAATCATACACTGTCAATAGACAATAAGAAATCAAGGGAGTATCAGGATAATATATCAATCCATTGCTAATGTTATGTGCAATAGATAGGTTAACAAATATAAGTTATTTGTGTTTGAATTCAATGATGCCCGATTAAAATACACATACACACACACACACACATATATATATATATATATATATATATATATATATATATATATATATATATATATATATATATATATATATATATAAATATATATATATATATATATATATATATATATATATATATATATATATATATATATATATATATATATATATATACATGTGGGGGGTGGGCGGTCATTTCAATCCTTTTATGAGAGTGGTTCCAGATGAGTTCAACCTTCAGGTTTTTCAGAAAATTTCGTTTTTTTTTTTTTCTTTTTATCATTGAAGACGCTGATATACATACACAGTTGACTAGACTTGTGAGCGATATTGCAGGATCCAATTAAGTCAGAAAAATCCAGTCTGAGGCCTAAACATCACACGTAGCAATCAAGAAGCTTCATTTCTCTGTTCATCAACTAACCTACGGAAACCTACGACAATCTACACCCCTTGGCATCATAAATTTTATACATAAATGAAACAAAGGCTTATGAAAATACTAATAGCGAAAAAACACAAATGAAAAACTTAACAATATGAATTTCCAGAAACTTCCCCTGAAAAGGAAAAACTTTTCGAAGCCGAGCGGATCCTCATAGATAATGGTTGTTTTAGAGTAAAACACAACAATAATACATCCATGCAAAATAGGAAGGACTTGCATTACTCCATCCATTAACACTGAAACTATACCTCAAATGTGGGGAAACGCCCTTCTCGTTCAGTTGGAACAATGACATTAGGTAACTTCAGAGGTATCAGTTACCTGGAGGCTGGTGCTGTGAAAACCGGTTCATCCGACCATATTACAATATTATACATCCCCCCCCCCATAGTTGTTGAATTTACAATGTATACCCAGTTTCCTCTGAATTACTTAATCAAAAAACTGCTAGAAAATACGACCAATGAGTCTTTTGATTTAATGCAGGATGCACATAGATCACCTCAGCGATATAAAGAGCCAGGCTTTGAATGGGACTGGAGTCATACTAATGATTATGTTGTTCGCAAAAGCAAGCACTAAAGTTACTCTGATGGCATTCGGGTATAATGGAAGACTTCCCTACTCTTTCAATGGACATGGTTTATTTATAATTCCACAATAATATCAAGTAGCGGAATATATCTAAAAAGGAAATGCATGTCTCCGCACTGCGTAGCAGGCAAAGCAATTTGAATATAATTATTTTGTACTACACGCACACACAGAAACATAAATTTATCTACACAACACACACGTACAAGTATATATATATATATATATATATATATATATATATATATATATATATATATATATATATATGTGTGTGTAACCGCATTTTCTTATAAGGTTAGGGCAAGTTAGTTACTCTAATTGAAAAAACTACGCAGTGTATGTGGTAGCACTTGTACCAACCGTGTGTCACACGATCGTATATGGTAACGACATTTCATTTTTTGTATATATTATGCTTGTATCTTCGCTCTCCCCTCGCACTGACAAGGACCTGAAATAACATGTCTGTTTTTCTCACCGTTAACTGTTAACCGGAGCGGTGTCGGTTGAACAGGAAATTTCCTGGTATATCTTCTATGCCTTTTTTGCATGGAGCTTATGTATATAAAAGCGAGTGTTCTGTAATAAAGTTACTCAGTTGCTTTCAACCTGCCTTTGAGACACAACCTTCTCTCGGCCCGTCACGCAGTTCAACATTGTCGCGCCGTGAACCATGATAGCACAGTTGTGAGATTATTACAATGAGGGTGGGGCTTAAAATGGTGGACCAGATTTTTCCATAGAGATCAACGGCAACAACTATCTAGTAAGAAGTTGGCAATTAAATAAGAATATGATATAATCCCTGAATAATGAGAAAATCATTCTCTACTCCTAATAGAATTCGAGCTATCTACCACAAAATTGCATTTAAATGACTTATATAATTCTTTAATTAATGACAATTATATCAGTTGTTTAATAGCTGTTCGTGAGTGTGTGACATAAATATCAGTTTCCTCAAACTGATAATTCACTCTAACAAACTGTAGGCTTCTATGAAATTCAAGACATTTTGTGATCATGTAAAAGACCATATGCAACCAACGGAATGACAAGCAAGATAAACTCCATTTTACAGACTTCATACAGTTAAACATTTGAAAACAAGTTCACCATAGTGGTTCAGGCCCCAATTATACAGCAAATGACACTAAACATGAGAGGTTTGTGATACGAGCTCTGATGGCCATGTAATGCACATGTATTTCATACACGCTCTCTCTCTCTCTCTCTCTCTCTCTCTCAATGATAATAGAAAAACCTGTTTAAACTTGCTATTGCATGTTTCAAATTGTTAAAGTTTTATGCCATTCTTATCCTTAACCGTTTGTCCATAAGCTTGTTAAATCATTTGAATATAGTCAGTTATGTCTAACTCGTCCTTTTGTCAAGACCTTTATCAGCCTGCCACACTGGTGACCACTGGACTGACCAGCTCCCCAACCCTTTTCCGTCCTACCCTTTGACGATGCTGCCCACTGAACCCAACTCTTCAGTCCATGTCGCTTTAATGGAACTGATGCCCTTCGCCAGAAAAGATTCACTTGCCTGGTTTCAGCACGCTGTACTTACTTTTGTATCATGGGTGTGACTAGCGGTGATCCCCAACACCCTGGGAGCCAAAAGTTTATTAAGGTTGTTGGTCTTTTTGTGAAAGGTTGGTGGTGATTTTTCCTAACTAGGGACCCTCCTGAGCAACTTAAGGGTGGAAAACCTTTTGAGAATTTCACATGGTGCTTTTTATCCACATAAGGGGATTACTGCCCGTCATATGCGCCCCTTGATACTCATATCTTCAAAATTAGTCAAGGCTGAAAAATCAATGAATCCTCAATTCAGATGTTTCTTTACACCATGGATCAGATTATACCATTAATTTCGTTGCCTAAAGCACCAGGAATTCGTGAAGAGCTCATTTTTATTGAAAATGCTTGATGCAACCCTATTGGTCAGCCTATCCTTGTCGATAATTTGTAAATTTTTACTAATATCAAAATAAAAGTACAAATTAAGCTTTTAGAGCATCTCTAAAACAATTAAATGACATCAAGTTGAATATGCTAAGAGTAATTTATAATGTAGTTATTGGTGCAAGACAGTGACACTGTCAAAACTTTCACACTACCCGCAGTAGAAAGTTACCATGGTAATAAGATAAATATAACTAATTTTCACAGTCTAGTAGACAGTGTGTACATTTCAGTGTGATAATGTTCTTTAATGACATTTTTACTACTATGCAAGTTAGAATTGAAGACAAAAATATGATAGCGTGAAGAAATTCACTGTTTATCATAAAAAACGTTCCTTGTATCATCTGTAGCTATGAACCCTTAAGCACTCAAGCAATATAGAAAGTGACTGTTTCTGTAGCAGGAAAAGCTTTCTGCACAGTTTTCCTTATAGCTGCACTTGATTGGATGCTTCTTTAATTCCGGGAAAGCCTTACTTGTTATTTTTGCAGGTACAGATTTCAAATAGCAAACGACTCATTATACCAGCCATATTAACTGTTTTACATAACTGGAATATCAGCTGGTTTCATTACAAGGGCTACATGTTTTACTTTCTGCACTAATGAGTCAGCAGTAGGTGGAGAGACTGGAGAGCAGCTGTTTCACTTAAAAATGTTTCTTTGTTCGAAAATTTGTAAAACTGGCACAATCCTGTCTGGTATTGTAATCATGTAATATAAGACTTGTTAGCTCCTGTTACAGCTGTTCTATTACACAACACATTTCATTAAGATCAAAATGATGGTCTGAAACTCTGACATATAATAACAGGTTAATTCCTTATGGCCTGTCCACTTTTCTTTTTTTACTTTTCAAGACCATAAATTAAACTAATATCATCTTTACCTGATAAAGCATGGAAGAGGGGAACTGGAGTCTGCTGAGCCAAGTTTTTCAGCAACCTCTTGAACTGTTAAATATTCATTCCCTGCAGGTGAACCCATAGTTCTTTTATTGCAGTGTATTTACTGGTATAGTAATTACTCATTGCGATGATGTCTGCTTCATTGTTTTGCACCATCACTCATTCTGCTTGGAGTCTTTCAAAATGGTATAAAATGTGCTGTATGAGTCTCGTCTTCTTCCTCTTAGTTATTTTCAAGTTCTACTACATTATGATTAACTAGGAGGGTAGTTGTCCTGTCAGAGAGAAAAGACCACAATGAAAAACTGTCATGCCTTTGACCTCTTTTGGGCTTGACCATGAGTTACATAGAAACCTAAGCTTTACCTGTACTCTTATTTGGATATTTGTAAAGGGTTACAAGTTATCCACAAGGATAGGCCGATCATTATGGTTGAATCAAGTCTTATAAAAGTAAAAATTAGCTCTTTACGAATTTCTGGTGCTTTAGGCAATAAAACTAAGGGTAAAATCTGAATCCCCGTGTCGTGAAATATATAAAAATATGATTCATTGATGTTTCAGCCTAACCTAGTTTGGAAAATATGAGTATTAATGAGCGCATATGACAGAGAGTAATCTCGTAGTGTATATATCAAACTTAAGTGGATAAAAAGTATCATGTGGAGTTTTCAAAAGGCTGTCCACCCTTAAATTGTTTAAGGGGGACTCTAGATATGAAAAATCCCCACCACACTAAGTAGCAAGATCTGCACCTTTTTCTTAAAAATATGCCTTTAGCCACCAGGGTACAAGGACACTTACACGGAAATTTTCGATTTGCTTCGCAACCATTTGGGGACTAGAAGGCCTTCCTCGCCCTCAGTGAAAGGCCTATGATATCGTTTCATTTATCTGCAACCTGCCGCAGACGATTCTCCTAGGGAAGTGAACCTACTTCACGAACCTGTACACGCTGCCATGTGGGGTTTGTGATTTTACATCCAGCCATATATATATATATATATATATATATATATATATATATATATATATATATATATATATATATATATATATATATATATATATATATATATATATATATATATATATATATATATATATATATATATGTATATATATATATATACATATATATATATTTTTGGGCTCAAGCCATGTCGTCCTGATGGAAGTTCCTATAGGGTAGCTTCCTAGGGTATATTACAACTACGGCGATATTCCCAGAGAATTTACCTTAACCCTGGATAGGTACGGTGGGTCGTTTGCGACCCCGAGCGTCAAAAAAAAACAGGTTTTTCTCACGTGACTCACCCCTGTGACTGAATTTGTGGGTGATAGACCTGCAGGAGGTGTCTCCCCTACACGCTCTAGTAGTGTCCAGATGTGCATTGCTGTAGCTGTACTCCTTCCCCGATTTCTGAGACGCGTCGGGGTCGTTCGCGTCCGAGTTTACCCTTCTGAGGTAGTTTGCATAATTATCAAAGTTATTACGTATTATGAAATTGTCGTAGAATGGTGCAACTTGTATAGGTTATCAGTTGTGGAAAGTCTTGGTGGATTGTTTGGCTACCATGTGCATGTTTTTTTTTTTAGTTAAAATGTCGTTCATCACCACGAGGACCATTTTACCGCGAGTGCCCCTTTTTCATTTTTTTTCATTTTTTTGCCAAGTCATTTTTCCGTAAGATATTGCCAAATAGTGTCGTAAAACTTTTGCTTGTTTAGTGTTGGAAAGTGTGTCTAGATGATCTGGCTACCCATGCATGACTTTGTTTTTGTCAGATACGACGTAGTTATTGGTATATTGGGTATTTAACTGCGGTTACCAATTTCTGTTTTTTTTCAATATTTGTAAAAATTACTACGTAGTAAGGAATTGCCGTATATTATTAATTTTTTTTTCATGTTTATGTGTTAGAAAGTGTGCCTTGATGGTTGGGCTAACACGTGCATGTCTTTTTTTTTATCTGAGATGTCGTATATTAGAATGTCGGGCATTTTACCGCGAGTGTCCCTTTTTAATTTTTTTTAATTTTTTTGCCAAGTCATTTTTCCATAAGATATTGCGAAATAGTGTCGTAAAACTTTTGCTTTTTTAATGTTGGAAAGTGTGTCTAGATGATCTGGCTACCCATGCGTGATTTTGTTTTTGTCAGATACGACGTAGTTATTGGTATATTGGGTATTTAACTGCGGTTGCCAATTTCTGTTTTTTTTTCAATATTTGTAAAAATTTACTACGTAGTAAGGAATTGCCGTATATTATTGATTTTTTTTTCATGTTTATGTGTTAGAAAGTGTGCCTTGATGGTTGGGCTAACACGTGCATGTCTTTTTTTTTATCTGAGATGCCGTATATTAGAGTGTTGGGCATTTTTCCGCGAGTGCCCCTTTTTATTTGTTTTGCATTTTTTTGCTTAGTCATGTTACCGTAAGGAATTGGCAAGTAGTGTCGCAAAACTTATATTTTTATAGTGTTGGAAAGTGTTTCTAGATGATCTGGCTACCCATGCCTATTTTTTTTTTAGCCAGATATGGCGTATATATAAGTATGTGTTCGATTTTCCTGTGATTGCTATTTTTTCGTTTTTTCCCATTTCTTTCAAAATTACTACGTACTAAGGAACTATCACAGAGTAATATTTCATTTATATGTTTATTTGTCGGAAAATATGCCTTGATGGTTTGCCTAGCACGTGGCTGAAATTTTTTTTTTTCTGAAATGCCGTATATTAGAATGGCCATTTTTCCACGAGTGCCCCTTTTTATTTGTTTTGCATTTTTTTGCTTAGTCATGTTACCGTAAGGAATTGGCAAGTAGTGTCGCAAAACTTATATTTTTATAGTGTTGGAAAGTGTTTCTAGATGATCTGGCTACCCATGCCTATCTTTTTTTTAGCCAGATATGGCGTATATATAGGTATGTGTTCGATTTTCCGGTGATTGCCATTTTTTTGTTTTTTCCCAATTCTTTCAAAATTACTACGTACTAAGGAACTATCACAGAGTAATGATTCCTCTAGATGTTTATTTGTCGGAAAATTTTGTTTACTTTTTTTTTGATTGAATATCATCAAATTTTTTTAGCTAAAATATTGTTTTACATTTTTTTTTTCAATTTTATTTCCCTTCAAAAAACTTTTTTTGGGTCAGAATTTTAATTTTATAGTCGTAAAATAATCGACAATTATCCAGCAACCCACCATACAATTTTTATGCATATCCAATAATAATTAGATTAGTAAATAACACCTTGAAATTGACATACCCTTCCTACATTTCAAGTGGCAGATTAGGGAGTCTGAGTCAGTGTGGTTGGCGGCCATTTTGTGGACATATCCGAAGCGTAAGCTGCCCTATCTATATATATTCTTGTTCCCTATAGAATTTGTGATATTTTGGTATATTTTTACCTGCATAAATATCATATTATATATTAAATATATGTATTTTTTTACGAAATTTCCAAGTACTCAAAAAATTACCTTTAGATATGGCCCCTGATTTAAATGTAATTTACAAAATAATGAAGATTTTTTTACATATTTCTATTTTAGGATAACATATGTTTATTCCCTAAAAAAATTAGCCACTTCCTATTTCATTTGGGTACCCAAAAAAATTCATGAAATTTGGACAATTTTTTTTGGCCAAAAAAAGTTACCCTTTTTTTCTCATTTCAGATCTTCACCTCCATGGGTCTGACTTCATCCAAAATACATCAAGATGTGTCCTAAACATTCAAGAATCAATTCCTAAAAGGATTTGTGTATATATGTATAAACTTTTTTTTTATGAATTTTTATGTCAGGTCTTTTTTTTTTTTCTACTTAATTTTTTAAAATATTTATAATAAATAGTTTTTCTGCAGATGAGTAGTATTTATCTTTACAGTTGTTTTAAGCATTCATTGAAGTTTTTTTTGGCAAAAGAAAAAAGGAGGTTACTGCTAAAACTGATTTTTCAAGAATTTTTTTTGGCGTCGGGGTCGTTCGCGTCCGAGTATACCCTTAAAGGGGTGTCCGAGGACCGTACCTATCCAGGGTTAAGGTACCAGAATTCTAACTCCTGGAGCGAGTATCCCTCGTGAAAGGGATATCGCGACATATCAGAGGACGTATTCTAGACACGTCACATGGCAATCTACGACCTGAATAGAGATTCGTCTCGTAGGAGGGAGATTGACGAGATACGAATTCGGGAAAGAAAAAGGGGAGCCGCTCCCAAGGCATCCCTATCCCCCGATTCGTATGCGTGCCTGGCGCCAATCCTGGCGCCATCTGTATTCCTTTTTGCGTAGCTTAACAACTCGGTGTTTTTTCCTGTTTTTCTCGCAAATCTTGGATTTATTCAGCTTTTCATGGCTTCTTCGTCTTCGTTGACCTCGGATAAGTTGAGTATAGTGTCTGTTATGTATAAATGTAGGCTCTTGGTAAAATTTTGAGTGATTAATAGGATTAATCTTTGATACAAGAGCCGTAGCCTACCAGAGGTGTCCTGGACACTGTCACTCGCTAGGTATAAATTAGTTAGTCAGAGTGACATTCCTGGTTGTTTTGCTTAATAAAATTTAGCTATTTAGCTTTACATAGGATTTCCTTTCGTGCTTAGTATTATTTGGCGAAGTATTCGCCATTCTGGCCTACGCTAGGCCATGTAGCCTAGTCGTTTGGTCCTAGTACTTAATGCATGATTATGGTTTTTCCGAGTGTAATTAAAATTTTATTGAAGCTTTAGGCTATTTTATACATTTTAGACTATGTGGAATATTTCCAAGATTGTATACGTGAGAGTTTCGGTGAATTAGGTAATCGATTCTCTTGGTGCCTAGGCTAATTGCTTATGGAGCCTTAGTATACTTTATCATACTCCCCGGTTGCTTTCTTTTCTTCGGAGAAGGTATGCAATCCCTTTCCCTCTGTTTAAGCCTTGGGCTTATCCCTAAGTGGTTTTTTCCGAATTTATTTTCGATAAAACTATACTAGGGTGTTACTGTACCTTCCTGTTCCTGCTGAGTCTGGTTCAAAGAGGGACAGAACAACAGAGTTTTTAGTCTGAGTCCGTGTTGTTTGGCTTGGGGCAGAGTCTCCCTCGCTGACCTAACACTTACAAAGGGAGCTGAGCTCCCTTAGGTCACTGTCGAAGGTTTCTGTAGTTATGATTCCTTCTTGTGTGATCGACCAGACTAAGTCCTGTTGCTGTTCTCGGGGAGGATAAATCTTCCCTTGGGAGTTGCAACGCCTTCCTTGCTTTGGTGCTCTGGAAGCTGGCAGGTATTATACTACTGCGCTGGCACTTTCCCTTAGATCTCCCTTAGGCTAAGACAGAGTTCTTGGCTGCGGGTGATCTGTCACTAAAGCAAGGTTGGCAGGACCCTCTTGTCCCTTCCCCCTCTATCTCCGTAATGGCCTAGCCATTACTGTACTGTACCTTGCCGGCCGGCAGAGCAGGCCGGCAGGGGTATTACTGTACCATATGTCATTCTACTTCTGGACCTAGTATAGGTTGGGATATGGATTGACTAAGCCCATTGCCGGCCGGCAGAGACGCTGGACGGCAAGGGTCTTATGTTTTCGAGTGCTGCCCGGACCTCTCTTGGTCCCTCATCCATGCCTGCCGGCAGAGCTGGACGGCATTGGTCAAGGAGGCCTGAATTAAGTTTCTCCCCTTCCTTATATGCACTCTTTCGGTTGCCTGGCTTGGGGGGTTGTGTACACTCTTATCCCGGTATCCATTCTATTTTCTTCTAGTGCTGTACCTGTCCCGGCAGCCGGCCTATGAGGCCGGCAGCCGGGCAGGGGTAGTCTTCTGGTTCTTTTGCTGCCGGCTGGCATCGGTCTTGTACCTTTGCCGGCCGGCTTATGTCAGTCCTTGTCTGCCGGTCACCAAGAGTGTGGCCGGCAGCTGGGTACTACCTTGTGTAGTTGCTGGCCGGCAATCATTGCCGGCCAACACTGGCTGTTGCCGGCTGGCAGCTGCTGCCGCCGGCACAGGCATTTGAACCAGAGGGCTGCCGCCCTATAGCTGTTAAGTAGTATACTTTAAAGCTAATTGTGGTGTGTGCCGGCCGGCAAAGGCAGGCCGGCACACATCCTCCTATACTGTACTAGTATTCTTCTGTATAGCATATACAGTAAGAAGAAAACTATAGTAAAAGTTTAGGTACAGCACTGTATCTTCTAATACTATTGTGTCTTCTTACACAGCCCTTTGCTGTTGCCCTCAGACAGGAAGCAGAGTTCTTCCCCGTCTATTATCCAGGATTTTTAAAATCATTGCCTAGGTGTGAGCTCCACCTGTTTCCTCTGGAAACCTTGCATTGGTTACTCTAGTAGAGATAAACCATTTTTGATTTTATTATCCGGAAGGCTGCAACAATGGGTTGTGAGGGAAACACAAGTGTGTGTCTTTCAATTATGAATTGTTATGCTATACTATGCATATCCAGTGATACATAGTTCACTTGATACTCATGGAAATTTCTTCTCTTTACAGGAGGACCCTCCGAAGTGCGGAAATGTTTTCTGCAATGTCCGCAGCAAGAACCTCTGCGGACATGAGTGTTGTAGGAGACACGCAGCATGCGCTGTCTCCAAGGATGATCTCCAGTATTGGGACCCTCAGGTATGTACTGTATGCACTAACCTGATTACTGAGGCTTTTGATTCCCCTAGAACGGCGGAATCAAGGGATATAGCTAGGGAAAAGCTTCGTACTTGGGTAAGGGGCTTCAAGAAGAACACCTCTGGCCCTTATCTTCCAAGTGAGAAGATGAGGGCGTATCTTTTTCCCCAGGCATCAGCTGAGGCAGTGATTCCCCAGCCTCAAGAGGAGATCCTTCAAGATCAAGTCCAGGTGGACGAGGAAGTCGCAGATGCGATGCAAGACATCCAGTTGTGTGACAGGATGTCTGACCTGGACGATCGTTTGGAAGAAGACCTCCTGGCAGAAGGTCAGGATCAAGTTCAAACCCCGGATGTCGTAGAGGATGAGGTCGACGAGGTGTCGGCTGCTCCGGTTCAGATGCCGGAGCCTATCCCCTCAACATCGGCTGGCCTCCCAGTAGAACTGGGACAGGCCCTCTCTTCGATTGTTGGAATGATCCAACAAATGCAGAAGGAGAATCAGGAGAAGGCGGCTGCAATGGAACTGCGCATGCAGTCCCTGGCAGAATCACATGGGCCCCGGAAAAGGCTCAATGTGAAAGACCTTCCCATATGCTCAGATGCTAACCCATGGAGGTATGCTGAGCACATGCCAATGACGACTGGAAAGATCGTCATTTCGGATAAGCTGGGTTCAGTTCCCCTAGAGGAGGTAGAATTCTGGCCCAGCAAGGCATCATATCCGGACTGCTATGTCCGGCTGAGAAAAGAACCAGCTTCAAGGGAGGAGACAGAGCCGAAGGAGGTCATTGTTATGGACCACGCTAAGGCTCAAGCCCTACTTTCATCCTCGATGAAAGAGAGGGGCTTCTCGAATTCGAAGGTAGCTGCATTGAGCAAGAAGCTCCCTTCGTTTGTGTCCTCTCCTGATAGAGCCTTCCCCTTTTTACAGAAAGGGTTTGCGGCTGTCCTAAAGGCAGTCGAGGCCGGCAAGCCTTGCCCCTCCCTGGAGGAGTGTAAACCCTTGTCGCTGGCTCTACCTATGGACCACAAAGACTGGAAGGATGTCCATCTAACATTCTCAGTGGGAAAGTTGGAGGCTGATATTGCCGGACGGCAATTCGGCGAGGACCTCCCCAAGCTGTCCGAATCTCTTCTACGAAGAGAGTTCGAGACAAAAGAAAGACTGGCTGCCTCAATGTCTCATCACACTACTCTCGAGACGATGGCAAGTGACCCCAAGGTCCATGAAATGTTCATGGTAGTGGCTAAGTCTCACTTAGCCACAGTGACGAAGGACCTTTATAACTTCGTCAAGGCAAGGAGAGCTTGCAGGGAGTTCGTGTTCACCGGGGCTTCGGTGAGACACGAGCCAAGGAGGTTAATCTCCTCCAACATTTGGGGAAAAGACCTTTTCCCTACCGATGTGGTCAAAGAGGTTGTTGATAAGGCCGCCGTGGAGAATAGAAATCTTCTCCAGAAGTGGGGCCTGGCTATCAAAAGAAAATCTTCCCCGGATGAGGGTCCTCAACCAAAGAGGAAGAATATGAAGACTAGGCTACCATCTCGGCCAGCCAAGCCTTATAGACAGCAACAGCAACTGCAATTGCCTTTGCCTCCAGTGCCCCAAATGGTGGCACAAACCCCGACTGCCTTTCAGTGGGTACCCCAGGCGGTGCCAGGTCAGTCAACCACATTCGCCCCAACGTTCGAAGGACAGTCTTCTTCCTTTCGTGCAAAACCTAGAGGAGCAGCCAGAGGCTCGTCTAGGCGCCCCTCAAGGGGAAGGGGATTCAGAGGTGGTCGTGGTCAGGGAGGCAAGACCTCAGGACGGCAGTCCAAGTGAAATGATACCGGTAGGAGGGAGACTGATGAAATTTTGGGATCGCTGGACCTTCGATCCCTGGGCCCAAAGCCTACTCAAGAATGGACTGGGTTGGAGCTGGTACAGCACTCCACCCCCATGCCTTCGGTTTTTCCAACACTCCACCCCCATTTTGGAGGAGTACGTTCAAGAACTGTTGGAGAAAAATGTGATCCGAAAGGTGAAGTCCATCAAATTCCAAGGGAGGCTGTTTTGTGTTCCCAAGAAAGACTCGGAAAAGCTCAGAGTCATTCTGGACTTGTCACCACTCAACAAGTTCATAGTGAATTGCAAATTCAAGATGCTAACACTGCAACACATAAGGACCTTACTGCCCAAGAGGGCATACTCAGTCTCTATAGACTTGTCAGACGCCTATTGGCACATTCCAATCAGCCGTCGACTCTCCCCCTACCTAGGGTTCAGGCTACAACGAAAACTGTACGCCTTCAGAGCCATGCCATTCGGGCTAAACATAGCCCCAAGGATTTTCACGAAGCTTGCGAGCGCAGCTCTCAAACAATTACGCCTAAAGGGAATTCAGGTAGTAGCCTACCTGGACGACTGGCTGGTGTGGGCAGCATCCGAGACCGAATGCTTGCAAGCTTCCAGTCAGGTGATCCAGTTCCTAGAGTACCTAGGCTTCAAGATCAACAAGAAAAAGTCTCGACTTTCTCCATCCCAAAAGTTCCAGTGGCTGGGAATCCACTGGGACCTTTTGTCACACAGTTTCTCCATCCCAATGAAGAAAAGGAAGGAGATAGCGGGCTCTGTCAAGAGATTTCTAGATTCCGAAAGGATATCAAGACGCGAACAGGAGAGGGTACTAGGCTCTCTCCAGTTTGCTTCAGTGACAGACCCAGTGCTAAGAGCACAGCTAAAGGATGCAACCGGAGTTTGGAGAAGGTATGCATCAAACGCGCGAAGAGACCTGAGAAGACCAGTGCCGCCTCGGCTACGTACTCTTCTCAGACCTTGGTCCCAAGCCAGACATCTAAAGAAGTCTGTTCTTCTTCAGCCACCTCCCCCGTCGTTGACGATTCACTCAGACGCCTCAAAGGAGGGATGGGGAGGTCACTCTCATCGGAAAAAAGTCCAGGGGACTTGGTCCAAGCTATTCAGGACCTTTCATATAAACTTTCTAGAAGCTATGGCAGTGCTCCTTACCTTAAAGAAAGTCTCCCCGCGTCACTCGATCCACATAAGATTGGTGACAGACAGCGAGGTGGTTGTGAGATGCTTGAATCGACAAGGGTCGAGGTCACCACCTCTCAACCAAGTGATGTTAGCCATTTTCCGATTGGCGGAAAAGAAGAAGTGGTACCTGTCGGCAGTTCACCTTCAAGGAGTCCGCAATGTGACAGCGGACGCTCTATCCAGGTTCACACCGATAGAGTCGGAATGGTCCTTAGACGCAGGATCATTTTCCTTCATTCTGAATCAAGTCCCAGAACTGCAAATAGACCTCTTTGCGACGAAAGACAACAAGAAGTTGCCCCTGTACGTGTCCCCGTACGAGGACCCCTTAGCGGAAGCAGTGGACGCAATGTCCCTCGACTGGAACAGATGGTCCAGGATTTATCTGTTCCCTCCTCACAACCTTCTGTTGAGGGTCCTCAACAAACTGAGATCCTTCAAGGGGGTAGCGGCAATAGTGGCCCACAAGTGGGCGAACAGCATGTGGTTCCCCTTGGCGTTGGAACTACAGATGAAGTTCGTGCCGCTACCACATCCAGTTCTGACCCAGCGAGTCCAGAAGTCGACTGTCTGCGCTTCATTACAGAAAACCCAGACCCTGCAGCTCATGATTTTCTCGCCCTAGCGGTGAGAAAGCGCTTCGGGATTTCGAAAGCCAGCATAGACTTCCTAGAGGAATACAAGTGCAAATTGACTAGAAGGCAATATGAGTCATCTTGGAGAAAATGGGTGGCCTTTGTAAAGGCAAAGAATCCGCAGGAGATCTCAACAGATTTCTGCTTATCTTTCTTCATCCATCTCCATGGCCAAGGATTGGCAGCTAACACGATTTCAGTGTGTAAATCGGCTTTGATGAGACCCATTTTATTTGCCTTCCAGATCGACCTAGGTAACGAGATCTTTAATAAAGTTCCGAAAGCCTGCGCTAGGCTCAGACCTTCAGCACCTCCAAAGCCCATCTCATGGTCTTTAGACAAAGTTCTTCATTTCGCCTCCTTGTTGAGCAATGAAGAATGTGCGTTAAAGGATTTGACGCAAAAAGTTATTTTCCTATTTGCACTCGCGTCCGGGGCCAGGGTTAGTGAGATCGTAGCCCTCTCGAGAGAGGCAGGTCGTGTTCAGTTCCTGGATGGGGGGGAGCTGAACCTGTTTCCGGATCCTACGTTTCTCGCCAAGAATGAGTTACCCACCAACAGGTGGGGTCCCTGGAGAATCTGTCCTCTGAAAGAAGATGCATCTCTATGTCCAGTAGAATGCCTAAAGGTCTATCTTCGTAGAACTTCAGACTTCAAGGGTAGTCAACTATTCAGGGGAGAAACATCAGGCTCAAATTTATCTCTGAATCAACTCAGAGCGAAAATGACATATTTTATTCGCAGAGCGGATCCTGACAGTACACCCGCAGGTCACGATCCGAGGAAAGTTGCCTCATCCCTAAATTTCTTTAATTGTATGGATTTTGAACATCTCCGTTCATACACGGGCTGGAAGTCTTCCAGGGTGTTCTTTCGCCACTATGCGAAGCAAGTAGAGGAACTTAAGAGATCTGTGGTAGCAGTGGGTCGTGTAGTTAACCCTACTGTTTAACTCTGCGAGGAACAGTGGTCTTAATTGGGACGATTAAGTCCAGGGTGAGTGTGTAGGTACATACTGTACTACAAACTAAATGAGGGCACCAAGTGCCCATATAGACTGTTCCTTCCTTCAAAGGTGAACCTTGCATAAGTTCAGACATGTGTGCCAAGCGTTTCTAACGCTAATGTGATTGATTTGTAATACAGATTTTTTATGACTTGATACCTTGGTATCTCATTAAAGTGGTGTTTAATGGTTTTTCTTTCAGATAAACAAGTTCTGTTTACTATCATACTTATGCTTAAAGTTTTGGGTTACCCTCTTTTATATAAATATATATATTTGTTGTTAACCTGTCTGTTTATTATCTGTCAATAAACTTGTTCTTGAGAACCTTGCGTCTCTTTCACCTGTGTCAATTTATTGGTATAATTGAGCATTTTAATTCTATGTATCTTATCTGGGATAATTCTGATAGAATTGTTCTGTTTTGCAAGCTATGTTGCATTGGTTTATGTAAGTCCCCTAATGGGAGGACTCCGTCCCATAAAGGGACGAGGGCGGTTTTATTAGTTTCTTCCTATGCGGATATAAACCTTTGTCCAATACAAGTATTGTGCGGATGACTGGTCAATATATTGACGCAGTGGTTCTATACAAACTATGCTTTACTTAATATAGGGCGAGACCACTATATTAGCTTGCCTGGTATTCATACATAGATATATGTACTCTTCGAGACTTTCCAGAGTCTAGTAGGACTCTTCCCTGTAGGGGGCAGGAAGCTCTAACATAGTTTATAGTTAGTTGAAAAGATGTATAACGGTAACATCTTAGGTCTCTAGGTCTAGTCGACCGGGAATAAATATCTCCGGGGAGTACGGCACGTTCTGAGAATCCACAGATACAGTAATGCTCTGGTACACTTCCATCAGGACGACATGGCTTGAGCCCAAAAAACGGATTTTGAGCGAAGCGAAAAATCTATTTTTGGGTGAGATAGCCATGTCGTCCTGATGGACCCGCCCTTGCCTTTCTAAGAAAGGGCTGTAGGACCCCTCCCTACATACAGTATCTGTAGCACCTCGTGTACGCTACAAGGAATACAGATGGCGCCAGGATTGGCGCCAGGCACGCATACGAATCGGGGGATAGGGATGCCTTGGGAGCGGCTCCCCTTTTTCTTTCCCGAATTCGTATCTCGTCAATCTCCCTCCTACGAGACGAATCTCTATTCAGGTCGTAGATTGCCATGTGACGTGTCTAGAATACGTCCTCTGATATGTCGCGATATCCCTTTCACGAGGGATACTCGCTCCAGGAGTTAGAATTCTGGTACCTTAAGGTAAATTCTCTGGGAATATCGCCGTAGTTGTAATATACCCTAGGAAGCTACCCTATAGGAACTTCCATCAGGACGACATGGCTATCTCACCCAAAAATAGATTTTTCGCTTCGCTCAAAATCCGTTATATATATATATATATATATATATATATATATATATATATATATATATATATATATATATATATAATGCGCGTGTGACGGAGTGAGATTATTTTGACTCTTCTAGAAACATTTATTTCAAATTAGTGCCAATGATAATTTATCATTCACTGACGGTGTTTCATAAAACTAGAAAGGTTTAAAAAAAACTTTCCCTAAAAAAATCTTATTTAAAACCTCCTGAATAAAGGCGTGGGACGCCCAAGAAACGACGAACCTGGACGTCAACAAAACTGATAAAGTGGAAATTTTCGTTCGGCCATAAAGAGGCCGTCTAGAGCATAGAATTTTGGTTGCAAATTCTCTTGAGGAAAAATTCACAAATTTTGAACGAAATATTGAATGATTCAACCCCGAAAAATGAATGATGATAAAATAGTTTTGTTTCAGTTGTAGGCTGCAATAGTCAAATGAGCAGTTCAAACATATAAGCAGCTGCAATCAAGAGGACCACAATGGTGCTTTGAATAAACTGATGTTTCTATGAATTCAGTTCGTATTACGTAGAGAGAGAGAGAGAGAGAGAGAGGAGAGAGAGAGAGAGAGAGAGAGAGAGAGAGAGAGAGAGAGAGAGAGAGAGAGAGAGAGAGAGAGTTCCCTCTTGGTGTGGAATTTAACAAGAGAAAGATTTTGCATAATGATTACGATAATCCAGTTGCACTATGAAAGTTGCATAACACTGATTGAAGTTAAATTCAGAAGTAAATTTTGTCTTATTTATTCCATTTGCATACGGATTATAAATCGATATTAGAATATTATCATAGCTGGCGAGATACCACTGCTATTACTTAGGCTTTCCGCTTTTCACAATATTGGAGTTTTGATTCAATATATATATATATATATATATATATATATATATATATATATATATATATATATATATATATATATATATATATATATATATATTTATCATTGTCGAAAAATCATACAATTAATTTGGAAAAGGGATTGTTTGGCTTACATTTCTTTTCAATTAACTCTTCCTTTCAGAGCCGTTAATCATCTTTTCCTTGAAGATTTTTGTTTTATATTCTTTTTATTATTCCTTCAACCGCCAGGCTCCTAATTTCATTTTTTTTTTCTGCTCATTCTATTTTTCCTCCCTGCAGAATTTCGTCTTTCATAAAGATGCGATAAAGTTTGTGTGGATTAAGATTTCTTTTTGTTCCAAACAAAGCCGCTCTTTAATGGTTATATTATCCAATTACGAAAACTATTTTCAGCTACTGTTTGTGTTTTGGAGTATATTTCAGTTCCATTCACCTTCACAAGTACGGGTCTTGGTTTCCTCGTTCATTTCCTCTCTACTAAATTGGTCTAACATTGATTAATTTCTTTGAAATAAGTCATTGCATTGATTTATTCTACAATCAACCTAACTCATAATTCCTACCTATCTCTTAGTGGTCTTCCAAAATAATAAATCCTTTTCTTTTCAAAGTGAAGTCAAACCTCACCTCTTTGCTACATTTTCCAATTCTTATCTCAATTTGTTTCTTTCCCAATGGCACCACTTCTAACAAGATTCTTATTGCTATTAAAAATTAGAGACCCTAAACTTATAATGCAAACTTCCGCAAACGATATAGAATATTTCAGGATCTTGTCTAAGCAACATTAAATTATTGCCTTTCCTGTGAATGTTTCCCGTCTTTTCCCCTTTAGAAAAAACACATATCTAAGATATAATATCCATCGTTACCATATTCCATCGAGACGAAACAGGATACAAATTTCCACAGAGCGCATTCAATTAAAAGGGTTGAATTAATCGATTATTTCCCCCAAATAATTATAGACGAGTCGTTTGTCAGAGGTAGAAACATGGATTTAGGTTTTCCTTTCAAGTAAAGATAAAGAAAAATAGAAATTATGTCTGCCGATATTCTGATTTTAGTGAACATCTCTTGAAAGACAGTCGTACTAAACTGTTATTCACAAGAGACACAAATTCCACACAGGGTAAAGTGAATGTCTGAATCGGAAACAAATGATAAAAATCTGATGTAACAATTAAGGTTTCTTTTACTTTCCTTCCGACGTATCAAGTGATAATATTTTGAAAATTTTTTATATTTGAATTGATGGCACATGTTTCATCCAAGGACATTCAACAAACTACCAAACGTACAGTAATATGAAGCGTTTTCCGAAACTAAATATATATTTCTGCTCTATGACATTTACATTAGCATTAATCTTAAGTAACTTGAACTCCTTACAAGTGAATATTTGATTATCGGTGATAATGTTTATTTTATTTTAAACTCTAAGAAGGTACATCATTCCAATTAAATCTGTCTTATATCGTTCCCTTTTAACTGGAATATTGCTTTTCCTGATTCCAGCCATTGACACCTTTCAATCTATATAGCTATGTGTCTCCGTCTTTCTCTCTCACTAATTTATTGTCCTCTTTTGTACACACATTTCTTAATAATTCGATGAAGCAGATGCTATCTCCCCAAGCATTTCTCTGTGTTAACCCACATAATTCTTATTGACCCTGAGGGACGAGGTGGGAGAGGGTTGGCGGTATTGATGGGAAAGGAAAATAAGGGAAGTCTGCTAGTGACTTTGACAAGACCCTTCTCAAATGTTTCATCACCAAGCGACAAAGGATTACCTTTGTAAGAATATTATGTTGGAGATACTTGCCAGTGCATACCAATAAACAAAAAAAATAGGTTAATTTGATTATAATTTGAAGGACGTCGTCAGGTAATTTTTTATCTAATTTATTTTTGAAATGGTTAAACAATTGGTACGCTCTTTAATGCATAAACAATATAAGTAGTAGTGAATTAACAAATGAAGCATAAGAAAATTTTGTTTTCAATAATCACTTTTGAATTATATAACACATTAAGATTATATTAACGGAACAAAGTCACTTTGTTTCAATCTCTTACTACCTGAAAACAAGTCATTGGTAGTCTGAACATATCTCCACAAGGAACCTTTTACGGTAGTTTTTTCATGATGGAGCTGTAAGCTATAGTGGCCTCTCGAGGGTGATTTTTTGCTCAAACTTGCGTGTGATATAAAGGTTCTCTAATTTTATTGAGGGTGGATCATACCAAAAACACCTGACACTTTAAAAAAAATCTTATTTGCTTCAAGATAACCGATGCTCAATGGGAAGGTATATTTGTAGCCAGAATTATGTACAAAATTAATCTTGTTGTGAAAAGTATTCTTAAGGACTTTGGGACTACTTTCTCTCCCTATAACATTTAATTTTTTTTCAGTACTTTTTGTATTCTTAACAATCCCATTTCATCAACAGTAATATTTATACAGTTTTAAAAGCTAAATGCAATAAAACGCTAAGCTTATGAACCTTTCAACCTATCGCAAAGAAAACTTTTTTTTTTTCTACTTTCAAGAGCTGATGTCCAATTTTCTCCCTATAAGTTACGAACTTGATTTATTTATATTTTTCAACAACTCGAAGAAGCAGGTGTTACTAACATCATAGAGGTTTCTGACTTAAACCACAAAATTCCTTATTAACCCTAATGGACGAGGGGGAGAGGGTTGGCGTTACAGACGAGAATGGAAGCTAGGGGAAGTCTGCACTTGACTTTGACAACAACATCCTCCAATATATCATATCATCACCGAACCCTAAAGGATTATCTTGATAAAAGCAATTCGTTGGGGATGGCTGCTGTAAGAAGTCTTTGACAACTACTGTTTAACATCTTAAAACATTTCTTTCTGGAACAGTTTATTAGAACATAAACTATTAAAACATATGACAGGCGTATCGCTTTAATTCAATCTACTGTAAACGGAGGGTGTATCTGGATACTGGTTTATGAAAGAAAATACTGTGAATATGGAATAAAGTCAGTCAAACTTTGAACGTTTATTTTTCTATCGCTAATCACCAACAGTTGTAACCATCTTTTAGGAAGATAACATAATATTTTGTCCCTTTTTATTTTATTACG
>NC_090730.1:130398618-130401118 GCF_036898095.1 Palaemon carinicauda
ATTATCGTTTATAATACTCATTTTCTTTTAAACGCTAAGAAGGTACATTATTCCGATTGATTACGTCTTATATCGTTCCTTTTTAACTGAAATATTGCTTTTCCTAATTCCAGCCATTGTCACTTTTCAATCTATATACCTATGTGTTTCCGTCTTTCTCTCTCACTAGTTTATTGTCTTCTTTTGTACACATTTCTTAATAATTCGATGAAGCAGATGCTATCTCCCCACGCATTTCTCTGTTAACCCACATAATTCTTATTAACCCTGAGGGACGAGGTGGGAGAGGGTTGGCGGTATTGATGGGAAAGGAAAATAAGGGAAGTCTGCTACTGACTTTGACAAGACCCTTCTCTAATGTTTCATCACCGAGCGACAAAGGATCACTTTTGTAAGAATATTATGTTGGAGATACTTGCCAGTGCATACCAAAAAAAAAAAAAAAAAAAAAAAAAAAAAAAAAAAAAAAAAAAAAAAAAAAAAAAAAAAAAATAGTTATTTTCATGATAAATTGAAGGACGTCGTCAGGTAATTTTTTATCTAATTTATTTGTGAAATGGTTAAACAATTGGTACGCTCTTTAATGCATAAATAACATAAGCAGTAGTGAATTTACAAATGAAGCATAAGAAAATGTTGTTTTCAATAATCACTTTTGAATTATATAATACATATAAGATAATATTAACGGATATAACTCACTTTGATACATTCTCTTACAACCTGAAAACAAGCCATTGGTAATCTGAACAAACCTTCACAAGGAAACCTTTTACTGTAGTTTTTTCATGATGGAGCTGCAAGCTATATTGGCCTCTCGAAGGTGAATTTTCGCTCAAACTTGCGTCTAATATAAAGGTAATCTAATTTTATGGGAGATGGGGCATACCAAAAACACCCGACAGACTTCAAAAAATCTAATTTGCTTCAAGATAACAGATGCTCAATGGGAAGGTGTATTTGTAGCCAGAATTATGTACAAAAGTAATCTTGTTGTGAGAAGTATTCTTAAGGACTTTGGGGCTACTTCCTCTCCCTATAACATTTAATTTTTTGTTAGTATTTGTTGTATTCTTAACGATCCCTTTTTATCAACAGTGATATTTATACATTTTTAAAGCTAAATGCGATGAAACATTAAGCTTGTGAGCCTTTCTACCTATCGCAAAGAAAACTTTTTTTGATGTCTAATTTTCTCCTTAAAAGTTACGGACATTATTTCTTCATATTTTTCAACAACTCGAAGAAGCAGGTGCTACTAATCATAGGGGTTTCTGACTTAAACCACAAAATTCTTTATTAACCCTAATGGACGACGGGGGGGGGGGGGGGGGGGGGGGAGGGTTGGCGTTACAGACGGGAATGGAAGCTAGGGGAAGTCTGCACTTGACTTTGACAACAACATCCTCCAATATATCATCACCGAACCCTAAAGGATTATCTTGATAAAAGCAATTCGTTGGGGATGGCTGCTGTAAGAAGTCTTTGACAACTACTGTTTAACATCTTAAAACATTTCTTTCTGGAACAGTTTATTAGAAAATAAACTATTAAAACATATGACAGTCGTATCGCTTTAATTTAATCTACTGTAAACGGAAGGTGTATCTGGATATTGGCTTATGAAAGAAAATACTGTGATATGGAATAAAGTCAGTCAAACTTGAAACGTTTTATTTTTCTATCGCTAATCACCAACAGTTGTAACCATCTTTCAGGAAGGTAACATAATATTTTGTCCCTTTTCTTTTATTACGAGTTTGTAAAAAGGAAATAGATTCGGGGTAAACTGGATTGAAACAGATTTCGTCTATAGTAAATTAGGGTTTTTTTTCTAGTGTTTCTATAATGGAGGGAACCAAACACAGCCATTTAACATTTACTAGTCTTCACTTAGATATCGGGGAGGATAACGCAAAACTTAGTATCTTTTCATAATAGAAAAGATCTATATGGAATGCCAGGCTTCATACAGACACTGAAAATTAATGTATCAGAATATCACACTATGTGATTCACTGCAGTTTACAGATTAATCCACATACTCCATAATTTTTATTTTTACTATTTCAGCTATGTAATCTGTGTTATAATCATTTTTGTTAGATATTAAAATATATTTCCATCTCTTATATCTGATATTATATAACTTTTTGTTCTTAATTTTAAACGTTATATATCTTTCTTTATCAGAGTCCAATAAACTTTGTAAGGATTTTCAGTTCTAGCCGCAAAGGGACCTAATTTCCATGCAAGAGTTCCGAGTCTCATTTTTCCTTTAATGTCAATGTTGAAAAGTTCTTTGTATTCACGGTAATTTAATACTAATTGGTCACCAGGCTTTTCCAAACCATTTTAGGAGATTTTATTTACTTTATAATTGTCAGTTGAAATCACAACAACTTTAAAGATTGTGGTAACCACATATGCAGTCCCTTCCTTTACAATAATAATAATAATAATAATAATAAAAATAATAATAATAATAATAATAATAATA
>NC_090730.1:130406118-130408618 GCF_036898095.1 Palaemon carinicauda
CAGCTAGCAATCAAAGAAGCTTCATTTCTCTGTTCATCAACTAACCTCAAAGTCATCACATATGACCCACGGAAACCTACGACAATCTACACTTCTTGACATCACAAATGTTATACATAAATGCAACAAAGGCTTATGAAAATACTAATCGCGAAAATACACAAATAAAGAACTCATCAATATGAAGTTTCAGAAAAGAGCCCTGAAAAAGAAAATCTTTCCAAAGCAGAGCGGATCCTCATAGATAATGGTTGTTTTAGAGTAAAACGCAACAATAATACATCCATGCAAAATAGGAAGGACTTGCATTACTCCATCCATTAACACTGAAACTATACCTCAAATGTGGGGAAACGCCCTTCTCGTTCAGTTGGAACAATGACATTAGGTAACTTCAGAGGTATCAGTTACCTGGAGGCTGATGCTGTGAAAACAGGTTCATCCGACCATATTACAATATTATACAAGCGCCCACACTCACCCCCCTCATAGATGTTGAATTTACAATGTATTCCCAGTCTCCTCTGAATTACTTAACCAAAAAACAGCTAGAAAATATGACCAATGAGTCTTTTGATTTAACGCAGGATGCACATAGATCACCTCAGCGATATAAAGAGCCACGCTTTCAATGGGACTGGAGTCATACTAATGATTATGTTGTTCGCAAAGCAAGCACTAAAGTTACTCTGACGGCATACGGGTATAATGGAAGACTTCTCCTCTCTTTCAATGGACATGGTTTATTTATAATTCCACAATAATATCAAGTAGTGGAATATATCTAAAAAGGAAATGCATGTCTCCGCACAGCGTAGCAGGCAAAGCAATTTGAATAAAATTATTTTGTACTACACGCACACACAGAAACATAAATTTATCTACACAACGCACACGTACAAGTGTGTGTATATATGTGTATATATATATATAGATATATATATATATATATATATATATATATATGTGTGTGTGTGTGTGTGTGTGTGTGTGTGCGTGAGTGTGTAACCGCATTTTCTTATAAAGTTAGGGCAAGTTAGTTACTCTAATTGAACAAAACTACGCAGTGTATGTGGTAGCACTTGTACCAACCATGTGTCACATGATCATACATAGTAACATTTCATTCTGTGTATATATTATGCTTGTATCTTCGCTTTCCCCTCGCACTGACAAGGACTTGAAATAACATGTCTGTTTTACTTACTGTTAACTGTTAACCGGTGCGGTGTCGGTTGAACAGGAAATTTCCTGTTATGTCTTTTATGCCCTTTTTTTGCATGGAGTTTATGTATATAAAAGCGAGTGTTCTGTAATAAAGTTACTCAGTTGGTTTCAACCTGCCTTTGTGTCACAACCTTCTCTCGGCCCGTCACACACTTCAACATTGCCACGCCGTGAACCATGGTAGCACAGTTTTGAGACTATTATTATAATGGTGTGGCTTAAAATGGTGGACCAGAATTTTCCATAGAGATCAACGACAACAACTATCTTGTAAGAAGTTGGCAATTAAATAAGAATATGATATAATCCCTGCATAATGAGAAAATCATGCTGTACTCCCAATAGGATTCGAGCTATCTACCACAAAATTGTATTTAATTGATTTATATACTTCTTTAATTAATGACAATTATTTCAGTTGTTTCATTCATTTTGGTTCTATATCCTCGATAATTCAGAGACATGTTTGAAACTTAAGTTGAATACCGACCCCACTTTATGTTGATAATGTACGTACAGAAGAACTACATGGTTTTGAATGACTGAAAAAGTTTGATTGAAAATTATAAGCTAAAATGAATAGCTGTTCGTGTGTGTGTGACATAAATATCAGTTTCCTCACACTGATAATTCACTCTAACAAACTACAGGCATCTATGAATCTCAAGACATTTTGTGATCATGTAAAAGACCGTACGCAGCCGACGGAATGACAAGCAAGATAAACTCCATTTTACAGACTTGTCATACAGTTAAACATTTGAAAACAAGTTCACCATAGTGGTTCAGGCCCCAGCTATACAGCTAAGCATGAGAGGTTTGTGATAAAGCTCTGATGGCCATGTAATGTACATGTATTTCATACACGCTCATACTCTCTGATGCTATTACGCCTCTCTCGTTCTCTCTCGTTCTCTCTCTCAATAATAGAGAACCGTGTTTAAGCTTACTATTGCATGTTTCACATTGTTAAAGTTTTATGCCATTGTTATCCTTAACCGTTTGCAAACAAGCTTGTTCAATCATTAGAATATAATCAGTTATGCCTAACTCGTCCTTTTGTCAAGACCTTTATCAGCCTGCCACACTAGTGACCACTGGACTGATCAGCTCCCCACCGCTTTTCCGCCTACCCTTTGACGATGCTGGCCGCTAAACCCAACTCTTCGATCCATGTTGTGCTAATGGTATTGCTGCCCTTCGCCAGAAGAGACGCGCTTCCCTGGTTTCTGCATGCTGTAGTTTACTTTCGCTTCAAGGGTGTGACTAACTC
>NC_090730.1:130413618-130448618 GCF_036898095.1 Palaemon carinicauda
AGACAGTCGTACTAAACTGTTATTCACAAGAGATGCAAATGCCACAGGGGTAAAGTGAATGTCTGAATCGAAAACAAATGATAAAAATCTGATGTAACAATTGAGGTTTCTTTTACTTTCCTTCCAACGTGTCAAGTGATAACATTTTGAAAAATGTTTATATTCGAACAGATGGCACACGTTTCATCCAAGGACATTCAACAAACTACAAAACGTATTGTAATATAAAGCGTTTTCGGAAACTAAATATATATTTCTGCTCTATAACCTTTACAAGAGCATTACAAGTGATGATTTAATTATCGTTTATAATACTTATTTTCTTTTAAACGCTAAGAAGGTACATTATTCCGATTAATTCTGTCTTATATCATTCTTTTTTAACTGGAATATTGTTTTTCCTGATTCTGGCCAGCCATTGACACCTTTCAATCTATATAGCTATGTGTCTCCGTCTTTCTCTCTCACTAGTTTATTGTCTTCTTTTGTACACATTTCTTAATAATTCGATGAAGCAGATGCTATCTCCCCACGCATTTCTCTGTTAACCCACATAATTCTTATTAACTCTGAGGGACGAGGTGGGAGAGGGTTGGCGATATTGATGGGAAAGGAAAATAAGGGAAGTCTACTAGTGACTTTGACAAGACCCTTCTCAAATGTTTCATCACCGAGCGACAAAGGATTACTTTTGTAAGAATATTATGTTAGAGATACTTGCCAGTGCATACCAATGAACAAAAAAAAAATAGGTTAATTTGATGAAAAATTTAAGATAAATTTCTATCTAATTTATTTTTGAAATGGTTAAACAATTGGTACGCTCTTTGATGCATAAACAATATAAGCAGTAGTGAATTTACAAATGAAGCATAAGAAAATTTTGTTTTCAATAATCACTTTTGAATTATATAATACATATTAGATAATATTAACGGATATAACTCACTTTGATACATTCTATTACAACCTGAAAACAAGCCATTGGTAATCTGAACAAACCTTCACAAGGAAAACTTTTACGGTAGTTTTTTCATGATAGAACTGCAAGCTATATTGGCCTCTCGAGGATGAATTTCCGCTCAAACTTGCGTCTAATATAAAGGTAATCTAATTTTTGGGGGGATGGGGCATACCAAACACACCCGACAGACTTCAAAAAATCTAATTTGCTTCAAGATAACAGATCCTCAATGGGAAGGTGCATTTGTAGCCCGAATTATGTACAAAATTAATCTTGTTGTTAAAAGTATTCTTAAGGACTTTGGGGCTAATTCCTCTCCCTATAACATTTAATTTTTTGTTAGTATTTGTTGTATTCTTAACGATCCCTTTTTATCAACGGTGATATTTATACATTTTTAAAAGCTAAATGCGATGAAACATTAACCTTGTGAACCTTTCTACCCATCGCAAAGAAAACTTTTTTTGATGTCCAATTTTCTCCTTAAAAGTTACAGACACGATTTCTTCATATTTTTCAACAACTCGAAGAAGCAGGTGCTACTAATATCATATGGGGTTTCTGAATTAAACCACAAAATTCCTTATTAACCCTAATGGACGACGGGGAGAGGGTTGGCATTACAGACGAGAATGGAAGCTAGGGGAAGTCTGCACTTGACTTTGACAACAACATCCTCCAATATATCATCACCGAACCCTTAAGGATTATCTTGGTAAGAGCAATTTGTTGGGGATGGCTGGCTGCAAGAAGTCTTTGACAACTACTGTTTAGCATCTTAAAACATTTTTTTCTTAAATAGTATATTAAAACATAAACTATTAAAACCTGGGACAGGCGTATCGCTTTAATTAAATCTACTGTAAAGTCAAGGTGTGCTTGGATACTGGTTTATGAAAGAAAATACTGTGAATATGGAATAAAGTCAGTCAAATTTGAAACATTTATTTTCCTCTCGCTAATCACTAACAGTTGTAACAATGTTTTAGAAAGGTAACATAATATTTTGTCCCTTTTTCTTTTATTACTAGTTTGTAAAAAGAAATAAACTAGATTGAAACAGATTTCGTCTATAGTACATTAGGTTTTTCTAGTGCTTCTATTCATGTAGGGAAACTAACACATTTATTCAACAATTACTAGCCTTGACTTAGATATCTGGAGGATAACGCACAACTTCATATCTTTTCATAATAAAAAAGATCTACGTGGGACGCCAGGCTTCATGCAGACACTGAAAATTAATGTATCAGAACACCACAATATGTGATTCACTACGGTTTACCCTTTATCCACATATTCCATATTTTTTTTTCTTTTTTTTTTCTTTTTTTTATACTATTCCAGATATGTAATATCTACGTATCATAATCATTTCTGTTAGGTATTTCCGTTACTTATACCTCATATTATTCGACTTTTTGTTCTTCCCTTTAAACGTGAAATATCTTTCTTTATCGAAGTCCAATAAACTTTTTAATGATTTGCAGTTACACATTTTCCATGCAAAAGTTCAGTCTCATTTTTCCTCCCATTGTCGCAATAATACTAATTGGTCATCGGTCTTTTCCATACCGTTTTAGGAGATTTGTTTATTTTCAAATTGTCAGTTGAAACCAACAACAACAACAAATATTGTGGTAAGCACATATGCAGTCCCTTACTTTACAATGATAATTATTGATAATAATAATAAAGCAATCAAACACTCAACTTTATAAGGAGAGAAGATAAATATAATGACATAATCGCACTATCCAGCGATTACACAAAAAAATCTACGCCAATAACAAGGGAATGAAAGCGGCCGTTCCAATGTATTATAACAATAGCATAAAGAAAAATATAGATGCACCGCAAAGCATGTTGTAGTCAATTTACTGACATATTACATCAAAACTAACATGAGAATTCGATGGCAGTAATTAGCCGGACTGTACGTGTATATGCTTTTTCCATTACCAGTTTTGTGGCTTTTGTTGGAGGTCATTGCCTCCAGACCCTAATAATGGTTTTGCATACGTTGTGCTCATAGTTTTTTCCTATTCGGTAGAATAATCAAGGGCATAGCATTATGAAACCTCGCTTTTTTTTCAAAATTCATCATCGGATTGTTCTATATATTTAATACTCGTCATATGATATATCAGGTTGTCTACATTTGTGGGGTTTAGGTCTTTAGTTAAAGTTGCAACTAAGCAAGATATTATGATATATGTTACTGAACACTTGTCGTTGCTGGTAAAATGAGATAAACACGGCAGGTTAAAGCATATCTCTCTCTCTCTCTCTCTCTCTCTCTCTCTCTCTCTCTCTCTCTCTCTCTCTCTCCTCTTATATTTACATATATATACATACAGTATATATATATATATATATATATATAGAGAGAGAGAGAGAGAGAGAGAGAGAGAGAGAGAGAGATATATATATATATATATATATATATATATAATATATATATATATTCAGTATATATATAGATGGATGGATGTGGTGAGGAAAGATATGGGTGTGGGGAGGGACTTGGGCAAGAAGATGCAAGTGAAAAAAGTTGACTCGAGCGGTTGACCCTGTTATACAATGGGACTAGTAAGGTCAAAAGAAGAAAATATATATTTTTTCATGCACATGACAGTGTCTACATGTCAACCCAGATAATTTATATATATAAATTTATCTCTATCTCTCTCTCTCTCTCTCTCTCTCTCTCTCTCTCTCTCTCTCTCTCTCTCTCTCTCTCTCTATATATATATATATATATATATATATATATATATATATAATGCGCGAGTGACAGAGAGAGATTATTTTGACTCTTCTAGAAACATTTATTTCAAATTAGTGCCAAGGATAATTTATCATTCACTGACGGTGTTTCATAGAAATGATAAGGTTTAAAAAAACTGCCCTCAAAAAGCTTATTTTAAACATCTCGAATATAGGCGTGGGACGCCCAAGAAACTAAGAAATTGGAAATTTTTCGTTCGGCCATAAAGAGGCCGTCTAGAGCATAGAATTTTGGTTGCAGGTTATCTTGAGCAAAAATTCACGAATTTTAACCGGAATATTGAATAACAACACCGAAAAATGAATGATGATAAAATAGTTTTGTGTCAGTTGTAGGCTGCAGCAGTCAAATGAGCAGCTCATACATATAAGCAGCGGCATTCAAGAGGACCACAATGGTGCTTAGAATAAACTGATGTTTTTATGAAGAGAGAGAGAGAGAGAGAGAGAGAGAGAGAGAGAGAGAGAGAGAGAGAGAGAGAGTTCCCTCTTGGTGGGAAATTTAACGAGAGAGAGAGAGAGAGAGAGAGAGAGAGAGAGAGAGAGAGAGAGAGAGAGAGAGAGAGAGAGAGATACTTCCCTCTTGGTGTGGAATTTAACAAGAGAAAGATTTTTTATAATGATTACGATAATCCAGTTGCACAATGAAAGCGACAACAGAGTTGCATAACACAGATTGAAATTAAATTCAGACGTAAATTTTTCATATTTATTTCACGTCCATACGAATTATAAATCGATATTAGAATGTTATCATAGATGGCGAGCTACCACTGCTATTACTTAGCCTTTCCGTTTTTCACAATATGGAAGTTTTGACCCAAAACGTATTTTTTTTTTTTTTTTTTTTTTTGTTATTTTATTGTCGAAAAAACATACACTTAATTTGGAAAGGAACTGTTTGGCTTACATTTCTCTTCAATTAACTCTTCCTTTCAGAGCCGTTAATCATCTTTTTCTTGAAGATTTTTGTTTTATATTCTTTTTATTATTCCTTCAACCGCCAGGCTCCTAATTTCATCTTTTTTTTTCTGCTCATTCTATTTTTCCTCCCGGCAGAATTTCCCCTTTCATAAAGATGCGATAAAGTTTGTGTGGATTAAGATTTATTTTTGTTCCAAACAAAGCCGCTCTTTAATGGTTTTATTACCCCATTACGAAAAGTATTTTCAGCTACTGTTTGTGTTTTCTTTTAAACTCTAAGAAGGTACATTATTCCAATTAATTCCGTCTTATATCGTTCCTTTCTAACTGGAATATTGCTTTTCATGATTCCAGCCATTGACACCTTTCAATCTATATAGCTATGTGTCTCCGTCTTTCTCTCTCACAAGTTTATTGTCTTCTTTTGTACACATTTCTTAATAATTCGATGAAGCAGATGCTATCTCCCCACGCATTTCTCTGTTAACCAACATAATTCTTATTAACTCTGAGGGACGAGGTGGGAGAGGGTTGGCGATATTGATGGGAAAGGAAAATAAGGGAAGTCTGCCAGTGACTTTGACAAGACCCTTCTCAAATGTTTCATCACCAAACGACAAAGGATTACTTTTTGTAAGAATATTATGTTGAAGATACTAGCCAGCGCATACCAATGAAAAAAAAAATAGGTTCATTTGATGAAAATTTTGAAGGATATCATCAGGTAAATATTTATCTAATTTACTTTTGAAATGGTTAAACAATTGGTACGCTATTTTCCCTGTTGGAGCCCGTGGGCTTAAAGCATCCTGCTTTTCCAACTAAGGTTGTAGCTTAGCAAGTAATAATAATAATAATAATAATAATAATAATAATAATAATAATAATACGCTCTTTAGTGCATATACAATATAAACAGTAGTGAATTGACAAATGAAGCATTAGAAAACTTTATTTTCAATAATCACGTTTGAATTATATAATACATATAAGGTAATATTAACGGATATAACTCACTTTGTTACATTTTCTTACAACCTGAAAACAACTCATTGGTAATCTGAACAAACCTTCACAAGGAAAACTTTTACGGTAGTTTTTTTTCATGATAGAACTGCAAGCTATATTGGCCTCTCGAGGGTAAATTTTCGCTCAAACTTGCGTCTAATATAAAGGTAATCTAATTTTTTGGGGGATGGGGCATACCAAAAACAGCCGACAGACTTCAAAAAATCTAATTTGCTTCAAGATAACAGATGCTCAATGGGAAGGTGTATTTATACCCAGAATTATGTACAAAAGTAATCTTGTGAGAAGTATTCTTAAGGACATCGGGGTTCTTTTTCTCCTTATAACATTTAATATTCATAGTATTTTGTGTATTCTTAACTATCCAATTTTATCAACGGTGATATTTATACAGTTTTAAAAGTTAAACGGGATAAGATTGTGAATCTTTCTACCTATCGCAAATGAATTTTTTTTTTTTCTGATTCCAACCGGTGGTGTCCAATTTTCTCCCTATATGTTACGAACTTGATTTGTTTATATTTTTCAACAACTCGAAGAAGCAGGTGCTACTAACCATAGGGGTTTCTGACTTAAACCATAAAATTCCTTATTAACCCTAATGGACGACGGGGGAGAGGGTTGGCGTTACAGACGAGAATGGAAGCTAGGGGAAGTCTGCACTTGACTTTGACAACAACATCCTCCAATATATCATCACCGAACCCTTAAGGATTATCTTGGTAAGAGCAATTTGTTGGGGATGGGTAACTGCAAGAAGTCTTTGACAACTACTGTTTAACATCTTGAAACATTTCTTTCTGGAATAGTTTATTAGAAAATAAATTATTAAAACATATGACAGGCGTATCGCTTTAATTTAATCTACTGTAAACGGAAGGTGTATCTGGATATTGGTTTATGAAAGAAAATACTGTGAATATGGAATAAAGTCAGTCAAACTTGAAACGTTTATTTTCCTATCGCTAATCACCAACAGTTGTAATCATCTTTTAGGAAGGTAACATAATATTTTGTCCCTTTTTCTTTTATTACGAGTTTGTAAAAAGAAATAGATTCGAGGTAAACTGGATTGAAACAGATTTCGTTTATAGTAAATTAGGTTTTTTCTAGTGTTTCTATTAATGAAGGGAAACAAACACAGCCATTTAACATTTACTAGTCTTCACTTAGATATCGGGAGGATATCGCGAAACTTAGTATCTTTTCATAATAGAAAAGATCTATATGGAATGCCAGGCTTCATACAGACACTGAAAATTAATGTATCAGAATATCACACTATGTGATTCCCTACGGTTTACCCTTTATCGACATACTCCATAATTTTTATTTTACTATTTCAGCTATGTAATCCGTGTTTTAATCATTTCTGTTAGATATTAAATATATTTCCATCACTAATATCTGATATAATATAACTATTTGTTCTTCCTTTTAAACGTGATATATCCTTCTTTATCAGGGTCCAATAAACTTTGTAAGGATTTGCAGTGACCCATTTTTTCAGTTCTAGCCGCAAAAGGACCTAATTTCCATGCAAGACTTCCGAGTCTCCTTATTTCTCCAATGTCAATGTTGAAAAGTTCTTTGTATTGTCGCTATAATACTAATTGGTCACCCGGCTTTTCCAAACCATTTTAGGAGATTTATTTACTTTGAAACTGTCAGTTGAAATCAACAACAACTATAAAGATTGTAGTAACCGCATATGCAGTCCCTTACTTTTGAAAAATAATAATGATAATAAAAATAATAATAATAATAATAATAATAATAATAATAATAATAATGATAATGATAATAATAATAATAATAATAATAATAATAATAATAATAATAATAATAATAATAATAATAATAATAATAATAAAGCCTCAACTTTACTGTATAGGGAGAAACGATATATATAATGATATAATCGCACTATTCAGCGATTACACACAAAAAATCTACGCCAATAACAAGGGAATGAAAGCGGCCGTTCCAATGTATTATAACAATAGCATAAAGAAAAATATAGATGCACCGCAAAGCATGTTGTAGTCAATTTACTGACATATTACATCAAAACTAACATGAGAATTCGATGGCAGTAATTAGCCGGACTGTACGTGTATATGCTTTTTCCATTACCAGTTTTTGAGGGTTTTGTTGGAGGTCATTGCCTCCAGACCCTAATAATGGTTTTGCATACGTTGTGCTCATAGTTTTTTCCTATTCGGTAGAATAATCAAGGGCATAGCATTATGAAACCTTGCTTTTTCCAAAATTCATCATCGGATTGTTCTATATATTTAATACTCGTCATATGATATATTAGGTGGTCTACATTTGTGGGGGTTTAGGTCTTTATTTAAACTTGCAACGAAGCAAGATATTATGATATATGTTACTGAACACTTGTCGTTGCTGGTAAAATGAGATAAACACGGCAGGTTAAAGCATATCTCTCTCTCTCTCTCTCTCTCTCTCTCTCTCTCTCTCTCTCTCTCTCTCTCTCTCGTCTTTATATATATATATATATATATATATATATATATACATATATATATATATGTACATATATACATATATATATATACATATATATATACGTAGAGAGAGAGAGAGAGAGAGAGAGAGAGAGAGAGAGAGAGAGAGAGAGAGAGAGTATATATATATATATATATATATATACACACACACACAAACACACACACACATATATATATATATATATATATATATACATATATATATATATATATATACACACATATACATATTTATATTTATATATAAATATATATATATATATATATATATATATATATATATATATATATGATGTATGTATATCTAAGTCGCGGAAACGCTTATCACAGTCATATACAAAACTCAATAAAGAGTATCATATCCGTCTCTTTGGAGCATTCAAGACCGGTTATTAATGTAGCGTGTTTAGAGACATCCGCACTCATTTTTTACTAATACAATCTTGAGCAAAACAACAAATGAATCATAACATGAAACATAAAAATACTTGGGTCACAATAAAGAAAGCTTTGAGGAAAAAACATTTCAGCTTAACTCACCTTAATGAAATAAAAAAAAATACCTCTCACTTATCTTTTAAAAAAGTTGCCTTTTATGGTGTACATGCAATACGCATAGCCAGCAGAGTGTCTCTCCGAGGAAATATATTGCATAAACCATAAGGAAATGTACCCTAATGGATTTCAAGAAATCTCAAAAGAACCTACCTTTATAAATGATAAAAATCCGCGAGTTTACAATGGATAAGCTTGTACTTCATACTCAGATATTAAAATAAAAAAACAGGATATAATGTTCGGAGAAACTTGAACTAAGGCAGGCTGAGACTTTACAAAAATAAAAATATGAGTTCGACGTCATTTTAACGTCTTTAAAGATTGGTACAGGTCCACTGTTCTTAGTACAATGATGACATTTTTGACCTCTAATTCTACAATGATCTTATCTTTCCTTATAGCCGAGTAGTCAAAGTCCACTAAGTAATTTTTTTTTTGGAGACGGATATGCATAGATTCAAGTCCTGGGCCTGATAGATTTACTTATAATAACAATAACTTACCCTTGGGTTTCGGGTCTGTGGGTCTGGCCCAGAGGCATAGTAAATTCGATATTAAAAAGTAGTTGTGGCTTGACAGTTGACTAATATGAAAATTGGGTGTGTCAGTGACAGAAATAACACAGGTTAAAAACTTGTCAATCGGTTATTATGGCAGAGATGGGTTGAGTTCGATTCTATGTACAGTACAAACTTGAACTCGAAGGAATATGTACTGCAGAGTTTTTTGGGTGAGATGGCCATGTCGTCCTGATGGACCCGCCCTAGCCTTTCTAAGAAAGGGCTGTAGGACCCCTCCCTACATACAGTATCTGTAGCACCTCGTGTACGCTACAAGAAATACAGATGGCGCCATGATTGGCGCCAGGCACGCTTACGAAACGGGAGATAGGGAGCCTTGGGAGCGGCTCCCCCTTTTTCTTTCCCGAATTCGTTTCTTGCCAATTGCCCCCTGCGATACGAAATCTCTGTTCGGGGTGCAGATTGCCATGTGGCGTGTCAAGAATACGTCCTCTGATATGTCGCGATATCCCTTTCACAAGGGATATTCGCTCCAGGAGTTAGAATTCTGGTACCTTAAGGTAAATTCTCTGGGAATATCGCCGTAGTTGTAATATACCCTAGGAAGCTACCCTATAGGAACTTCCATCAGGACGACATGGCTTGAGCCCAAAAATATATATATATATATATATATACAGTATATATATATATATATATATATATATATATATATATATATATATATATATATATATATATATCCCAACCCACCCAGATATATATATATATATTTCTATATATATATATATATATATATATATATACATATTATATATTTATAAATATATATATATATATATATATATATATATATATATATATATATATCTATATATATATATATATATATATATATATATATAAATATATATATATATATATATATATATATATCTGGGTGGGTTGGGATATATATACATATAGTATATATACATATATATATATAGATATATATATATATATATATATATATATACATATATATATATATATATATATATATATATATATATATATATATATGGGTGGGGGTGGGGTGCGTGTATATACATATTGAACATATACGGTTGTTTTATAATTGAATGTTGCCAACAATTCAACTCCATAACCCCTTTACTGGTTAACGTTATTATCTAATATAACTCTTCTGCAACACATATCAAAGTGAAAAATGCTTAACTGATGGGTTTTAATTCACATTACTTAATAATTACTATAAAGAATAATGATGCTATCGGATATGCTGTATTTAGCCGGCACCTTTCCACCTTATACGAAGCAAGATAGTTTAGAATGGTTATACTCCTCTTTAGACATATGCAAATATAATTACAGGACTATTGAGAGAGAGAGAGAGAGAGAGAGAGAGAGAGAGAGAGAGAGAGAGAGAGAGAGAGAGAGAGAGAGAGAGAGAGATAAATTAAAAAATAATATTGACCATCGACGTATTTCAACTTTATATTAACTAACGCTATGAAAAAAATACATATCATTTAAGATGCAATAGATTATCATATGAGAATTTTAGGTATCAACGAATACAATTATGGCTTATATTTCCTATCGGATTAGCAATGATTTTTAAATTCTTGAGAAATGTATTTATGAAAAAATATCCCTTAAAGGAACATATCGAGAAAACAGACAAATATAGAAGGAAATATATCGAATATTTAAGAAAACTTTCTTATTCGCAAACCGTTAACGTTTCATTCATTACTATAAAAACAAAGAGGGGCATAAGCCAGAGTATTAAGTAGAAAAATTTCATAAAATAAGTAACATTCAGATATGTGTTTCATAATCCAAAATGGTATTTATGTAACAAAAGTGATCCGAGATAAAAGCATGGAAATATATGAATGTTATTATAAGTAAAGCATAATGACAATAATACGGTGGTCAGGAATAGATAAAGAATACAAAAAGAAAACACTTTGGACATATAAAAATAAATATACCGTATGTCAATTACGATAATCGATTATCTGAATCGTTTCAATTTACAGTTAATCAGGTCTATGATTTTTATAAAGAAAAATTCAAAATATTAAATTATAGGAATTGCTTAAAAATATATAAATTTAATTTTAGAAATTTAAGATAAAATCCTTAGCAATTTTCCACTTAAATTCATAAATTGGATTGATTTTCAAAATGTTTTCCAAAAGAAGTGTTTATCGCGAACATGTTTTGGATCAAGCTTACTATTTTTTTTCTTATATGAAAATCTCTTTGTTTCTAATAATTGCGATGTTACGCATATTAAAACATATAGAATCATATAAATTTCTTACTTATAAACTTTGTCAATTCATAATGATATGGGGTAAATATCTTTAAATGGTGTGATTGATTGTCTGCATTACTATTACTAATACACGTTAATGCACATGTTTATTTCACATTCCCTTTAACGTATCTCATGATAGATTTACACCGAATATAAGAATTAAAAATTAGTATAATAATTATTACACTTTTTAAACACCCAAATTCGCTAAATTATTTGCAAATAATGATAGATACTATTTGTGCAACATTATTGGGAGTTACACAGATGGCAATCTTGTTTTTCTTTTAAATAGATTAGTTCACTATATCTATTTAGTTGATGGTGGACTATCTTAAGAAGTCTCCTAATGTAATTTGCTGGAAGTTTTATCATAATTTTTCTTAATGGCCATTTGGTATTTGTTTCAGATACTCCTTTTCTTGGTCGTTTCTTCAATAAACTTTAATCTATCTGACTTTTGATTATAATCATATTTATAGATGGATGATGTGGTGAGGAAGGATATGGATGGGGAGGTATTTGGGAAGAAGATGCAAGGAATACATGTGGAGAAAGTTGACTCGAGCGGCCGATCCTGTCATACAATGGGACTAATAAGGTCGAAAGAAAAAAATATCAATTTTTTTATGCATAGAACAGTGGCTACTTTTCTACCCAAAACACCTGCAAAGGTGTTTATAGTAATTCCAATCTTTCTAAAAAATTATTACACCAAAATGACGAATAGCTGATTTTCTTATATTTATTATAAACTTTCCTTCCCCTAATGATGAAAGTTCCACATGAGGTGATGTGCATCTTTATCATCAATCTAAATCACTGGCTGGTACAACAGTTGCCCTTAGGACTTACCAACATCACTATATAATTTGTTTGCGTGTTAGGGTTGCCAAATGATACAGCATATAACTGAAAGTAATTAGATTAAAGATTGAGTTATGATTAACACCAAGTGCTAATTAGTATTAAATAACTATGTTATTAGGCTATGTTGCCTACAGCACATCTGTCAAATACATTTCCGGCTACGTAAAAGTGTATATCTTACTCAATGTTGAGTTGTAATACCAAAAAGTATTATAAACATAATAAACTATAAAAAAATTAATATTAATTTACATTAGGATGAAAATTTTTTAAATGAATTCAGAAAATGTCTTAAATTATGCAGAAGAGCAAAGCCCGAAATATAAAACTGAACAGAGGGATGAAAAGGCACTTAATTTTGCATTTTAGGTACATAAAACCATTCCCCATAATAAAGTGCTCCCTGGCGTGAAATATGCTTTTAAAATCTGGCAACGTCTTGAATTTTAGTGTTTAAGCGTAAATCACTTCGGGAAAACTTATAACGCGCTTTGGCCAAACGATGTAGATGTGAGGCTTCCTTTTTCACAATCCTTTCAAATCTCTACCCATCAGATGAAGATCGATGAGGCTATAATATCGATTGGAGAGAGAGAGAGAGAGAGAGAGAGAGAGAGAGAGAGAGAGAGAGAGAGAGAGAGAGAGAGAGAGAGAGAGAGAGAGAATGTGTAAACGGTAGAAGCATATTTTGATTTTCATGTTCATGGCAAAATTGTCAACTGTTTATTTCCATCAGCAAAATTTTTGGCCTTTCCTATTTATACTTAACCTATAAAACTATTAGTCGTGATTCAACTTATTTACTTTCAAAAAATAAAGACTAGCTAAAATACTACGAGATATGAGTTATATTCAAATGGCTTAGGCCATGAAGTCAGTCATGTATATGTAGGTTTCTGAATGTGTATATACATGTATAGATATAAGTGTTGAGAGAGAGAGAGAGAGAGAGAGAGAGAGAGAGAGAGAGAGAGAGACTGCCCTCCGTAACCCCAGCATGACATCTTTAACATCTTAATCTTGGTAACTGCTTGATATAACTGATTCTTTCAATATTCAAAAACACTGTTGGATGAAATATTTAAAGACTCAACTTTTCAAGTTTATTTGAATTCATTGTTGTTTCATAAGAAGTGACTTCCATCAATCAAATCCTAACCTCAGCTAAAAAAGATCATCATATATTATGATATTTATGATTTCTTACGCCAACATAAGGACGCCATTATCGTAGTGACAATTATAATTTTTTTTTCTTCAAAATTCACGTAAAGCTGTTAGAGATAGGCACAGACTTGAGTACTGTATAAAAAAAATTGTAAAAATAAAACATTCAATTAGTTTAAAGAAATTCTTCTTGTGAAAAAGAGGCCAACTAAATAAACCCATCTAAAAACCTTGGATCTATGAAGTGGGTAAAAATAATTGTTAAATTAACTATTAGTTATTAACAAGAACAAATCTAAAATACTGAGGGATAAAAAGGATAATTTACACTAAATTCGTGACTTCCAAGTAAATAGGGCAATTGGGACCAATTCAATATACACTAAATAATCAATCACATTTAATGTTGAAATTTAAGTATTATAAAATAAAATATATAGCCATGATGTATACATATAAAATACTACAAACCATGATTCTAAATATGTAAACAAATTACATGAAAAAGCTTTGAGGAAAACTGTAATAAGGATATAAAAAAATGTAAATATCCTGATACAGTGCGGATACTAAATTTCTGCAGCATCAACTTTACAGTGCATCGTGAGGCTTTTGTTAAAAGACCATTAATTTTATTGGTTAATTTCGTAAGGAAAATATGAGAAGGGTGGATATGTTAAAGAGATTCGAAGAACTGCAATTAACTATTTGTTACGACATTTTAATTTGCCATAAAACTAAACGATCGTCGGAAAAACCTATGTGGATGGTCGTTTTGCAGCGAATGTTGATTCAGTGTAAGCATCAGCACCAGATCCCTTTTGAACTGATACATCGATTTTTATTCCTTTACGACTGACTGAGTACCACAAAACAAGACTAGACCCTGTCATGGTTTGCGCGTGGAACGTTTCCAGTTTCCCTCTCAAAGTTGAGGCACGCTACAGTAAGCACTATCCACCAGAAGTTGTTTGGTTAGTGGTTAATGCCAGGTTGGTTTGTTTCTAATGAACAAAATTACACTCGGAAGGTATAAAATTCATTTTGGCAGGCGAGTCGTGGTATGACAATGAAACAACATCCAACAGTTTTTGTAGATTTGAGTACAAAGCCCTCAGAAGAATATTGGGAGTGAATTGGCAGGGCAAGATTAGAAATGAAACTATAAGAGAGATACTCGAGTGTCATATGTGGATGAGATCATGGTAAGGGGTAGATGGAGATGGTTTGGTCGTGATCATCGTACTACCCAAGAGAGATTAGTTCACCAAACTTTTAATTGGGCTCCACAAGGCACTAGAAGAGTTGGAAGACCCAGGCCTACATAGCTGAGGACTATGCAGCGTGGAATTGGAGATGACAAATGGAGAAGTATTGATTTAAAAGCTCAAGATAGAAACGACTGGCGAAATCTAACCCGGGCCCTTTGCTTAAATAGGTGTAGGAGATGATGATGATGATGATGATAATGATGACGAGACGAGTCATCTCGTTCAGTGTCATTGGCGAAATAGGTACTAAAGATTCCGCTCTCGAAAGCAGAGAATGACAGGATTAAATGATGTTCTACTTAATGCAATTGAGAAAAGAGCCGAAGAACACTTTTGTTCTACCTCTAAGAGTAATTGAGGCCAGCAAAGGAATAATGGAGCACAAAGGGAGAACAGAACAAAGAAAGACAACGATGAATATAATGAATTCATAATAATTTACTAACAATACAAGAACTTTCAGAAAAATTCAAGCATGAAAGAGCGAAGGAACAATTCACTAAGCAAATACCATTGATTAAGAAAAGAAGGACAATGGTGAGGATATTGAAAACAAAGTTTTCTAAAAACATGGAGCACTTCTGCACAATACAGAGAGAGAGAGAGAGAGAGAGAGAGAGAGAGAGAGAGAGAGAGAGAGAGAGAGAGAGTTACATGTACATATTAAGGGGAAATGTCGTTATGTTTGCTCTACATCTAAGCATGTACATCTATGGTACGCACTTGAAAACGCATTTGAGCTACACAATAAATTCAATCCTTGCACGTGATTATTAGTTCCCTATACAAAATACGTTCATTCAAATATGAGTGGCGTTACTGATATGCAAACGGGACTTGATATCATGTCCAGAGGAAGAACTAAAACTTCAATTTTCGAGGTTTCAAAAATTTCACGTGACCTAAGTCGGGCGTTGTCCGAAATAAAGCCAGTGAGCTTTTGTACAGTTGAAAGGAGACTGATTAACCAAACAACTAAAGAAGTTCTTAATAATGTACAAATTCAATATGATAATCCGCAGTTAGATACAAATATACATTTAGAAGTATTATCCAAAAGATGAAGTAATAATTTCAAACAGAAATACTTGAAAGACTATAGGAGAGGACATCGCCAATGAACGGAGAATCATTTATGTATCCTATTTTATTAACAAGAGGTCATATTCTACTCATTATGTCAGAAAACAAATCTATGGGTCTTACTTGAGATGTGCACATTTTTTATTTGATTTGTTATAGGCCTTATTTAAAAAGAAAAATACAATAAGAAATTGCAATATTTTTCCACCCGATCATGAGGATTCTGTAGCGTATTGGGTTAAATGGGTGACACGCTATATAATTAAGTGGTTTCGATTTCGTCTGAATTTATACTGAATAAACATTAACGTGTAAAAACTTAATTACCATAGATCAAAGATGGTAGAGAAAATTTTAACTGTGTCAAAATATGCATTGTCTTGAAAATGGCAAATTATAGATAAGAGAAGGATAATAGCATTATTGTTTACTTGGTTATCAATGGAAAGAATACTGATAAAAATAAAGCTTAATAACCATGCATTCATATGTGTGTCGTTTATGTAATATTAGAAATTTTGATTAGAAATTAAATCTGCAAAAAATATCTTACATATTAAGAGCTTTCATTTTATTATGAGTGGTCAATTTCCTACAATGAAACATCATTCAGGAGGAATCATGGTGTTGATTTTGATATCAGATTAATTTTCCACATAATAAATAGTATAAACATTAATATATACATTAATAAATACATTATTTCCACAACCGCGAAAGAAGACCATAGAGGGAAAATACTCTTATATAGAAATCTTCACAAGAAAAAAAAAAAAATTCAAAGCATGAGGACATCGACTGTGAAAAGGTCCGGTGATCCCGATCAACATCCTTGTTTACATGTAGCTAAAACAAGTATCATATTTGTGTGTACATTAACACCGTCATAACCGTCACTAACCTTGTATATTTAAAATAAATCATTTGACTTTTAACACTCATGGTTTAAGAGTAATTGATGATAAACAATAATTTATTCTCTCTCTCTCTCTCTCTCTCTCTCTCTCTCTCTCTCTCTCTCTCTCTCTCTCTCTCTCTCTCTCTCTCTCTCTCTCTCTCTCTCTATTGTTCTCCTTCCTTTTGTCTTCTTTGCAAAGACTTGAAAGCATTGGCAGTGTCTGAATTGTCTCCATGGAGATAAACATTCAGGGGGAGGAGTAAGGGTGGGAAGGGAGAGAGAATGACTTCATAATGCATCATGCAGCAGGGAGTTGATTTTCGTAACAAACGTCGACATAATAGATGACTTCAGTTGACGTCTACCAGACTAACAAAACTGGGCAATTCACATCCTGTCTTCGTTGTAATGAATGGTGTTTATCGAGCACAACGGGAATCTTTTAACAATACTCTCCCTAAAAGGGAAGACCTAAAGAGCGCAGTTTTAGACGGGTTTGAAAAGCATCATAGGAGCTTTTCAATTATTAGATCATTAAAAGCATCTCCCTCATGTGATAACGAGCAAGTGTCTATATATATATATATATATATATATATATATATATATATATATATATATATATATATATATATATGTGTGTATACATGTATATATATATATATATATATATATATATATATATATATATATATATATTTTTGGGCTCAAGCCATGTCGTCCTGATGGAAGTTCCTATAGGGTAGCTTCCTAGGGTATATTACAACTACGGCGATATTCCCAGAGAATTTACCTTAAGGTACCAGAATTCTAACTCCTGGAGCGAGTATCCCTCGTGAAAGGGATATCGCGACATATCAGAGGACGTATTCTAGACACGTCACATGGCAATCTACGACCTGAATAGAGATTCGTCTCGTAGGAGGGAGATTGACGAGATACGAATTCGGGAAAGAAAAAGGGGAGCCGCTCCCAAGGCTTCCCTATCCCCCGATTCGTATGCGTGCCTGGCGCCAATCCTGGCGCCATCTGTATTCCTTTTTGCGTAGCTTAACAACTCGGTGTTTTTTCCTGTTTTTCTCGCAAATCTTGGATTTATTCAGCTTTTCATGGCTTCTTCGTCTTCGTTGACCTCGGATAAGTTGAGTATAGTGTCTGTTATGTATAAATGTAGGCTCTTGGTAAAATTTTGAGTGATTAATAGGATTAATCTTTGATACAAGAGCCGTAGCCTACCAGAGGTGTCCTGGACACTGTCACTCGCTAGGTATAAATTAGTTAGTCAGAGTGACATTCCTGGTTGTTTTGCTTAATAAAATTTAGCTATTTAGCTTTACATAGGATTTCCTTTCGTGCTTAGTATTATTTGGCGAAGTATTCGCCATTCTGGCCTACGCTAGGCCATGTAGCCTAGTCGTTTGGTCCTAGTACTTAATGCATGATTATGGTTTTTCCGAGTGTAATTAAAATTTTATTGAAGCTTTAGGCTATTTTATACATTTTAGACTGTGTGGAATATTTCCAAGATTGTATACGTGAGAGTTTCGGTGAATTAGGTAATCGATTCTCTTGGTGCCTAGGCTAATTGCTTATGGAGCCTTAGTATACTTTATCATACTCCCCGGTTGCTTTCTTTTCTTCGGAGAAGGTATGCAATCCCTTTCCCTCTGTTTAAGCCTTGGGCTTATCCCTAAGTGGTTTTTTCCGAATTTATTTTCGATAAAACTATACTAGGGTGTTACTGTACCTTCCTGTTCCTGCTGAGTCTGGTTCAAAGAGGGACAGAACAACAGAGTTTTTAGTCTGAGTCCGTGTTGTTTGGCTTGGGGCAGAGTCTCCCTCGCTGACCTAACACTTACAAAGGGAGCTGAGCTCCCTTAGGTCACTGTCGAAGGTTTCTGTAGTTATGATTCCTTCTTGTGTGATCGACCAGACTAAGTCCTGTTGCTGTTCTCGGGGAGGATAAATCTTCCCTTGGGAGTTGCAACGCCTTCCTTGCTTTGGTGCTCTGGAAGCTGGCAGGTATTATACTACTGCGCTGGCACTTTCCCTTAGATCTCCCTTAGGCTAAGACAGAGTTCTTGGCTGCGGGTGATCTGTCACTAAAGCAAGGTTGGCAGGACCCTCTTGTCCCTTCCCCCTCTATCTCCGTAATGGCCTAGCCATTACTGTACTGTACCTTGCCGGCCGGCAGAGCTGGCCGGCAGGGGTATTACTGTACCATATGTCATTCTACTTCTGGACCTAGTATAGGTTGGGATATGGATTGACTAAGCCCATTGCCGGCCGGCAGAGACGCTGGACGGCAAGGGTCTTATGTTTTCGAGTGCTGCCCGGACCTCTCTTGGTCCCTCATCCATGCCTGCCGGCAGAGCCGGACGGCATTGGTCAAGGAAGCCTGAATTAAGTTTCTCCCCTTCCTTATATGCACTCTTTCGGTTGCCGGGCTTGGGGGGTTGTGTACACTCTTATCCCGGCATCCATTCTATTTTCTTCTAGTGCTGTACCTGTCCCGGCAGCCGGCCTATGAGGCCGGCTGCCGGCCTATGAGGCCGGCAGCCGGGCAGGGGTAGTCTTCTGGTTCTTTTGCTGCCGGCTGGCATCGGTCTTGTACCTTTGCCGGCCGGCTTATGTCAGTCCTTGTCTGCCGGTCACCAAGAGTGTGGCCGGCAGCTGGGTACTACCTTGTGTAGTTGCTGGCCGGCAATCATTGCCGGCCAACACTGGCTGTTGCTGGCCGGCAGCTGCTGCCGCCGGCACAGGCATTTGAACCAGAAGGCTGCCGCCCTATAGCTGTTAAGTAGTATACTTTAAAGCTAATTGTGGTGTGTGCCGGCCGGCAAAGGCAGGCCGGCACACATCCTCCTATACTGTACTAGTATTCTTCTGTATAGCATATACAGTAAGAAGAAAACTATAGTAAAAGTTTAGGTACAGCACTGTATCTTCTAATACTATTGTGTTTTCTTACACAGCCCTTTGCTGTTGCCCTCAGACAGGAAGCAGAGTTCTTCCCCGTCTATTATCCAGGATTTTTAAAATCATTGCCTAGGTGTGAGCTCCACCTGTTTCCTCTGGAAACCTTGCATTGGTTACTCTAGTAGAGATAAACCATTTTTGATTTTATTATCCGGAAGGCTGCAGCAATGGGTTGTGAGGGAAACACAAGTGTGTGTCTTTCAATTATGAATTGTTATGCTATACTATGCATATCCAGTGATACATAGTTCACTTGATACTCATGAAAATTTCTTCTCTTTACAGGAGGACCCTCCGAAGTGCGGAAATGTTTTCTGCAATGTCCGCAGCAAGAACCTCTGCGGACATGAGTGTTGTAGGAGACACGCAGCATGCGCTGTCTCCAAGGATGATCTCCAGTATTGGGACCCTCAGGTATGTACTGTATGCACTAACCTGATTACTGAGGCTTTTGATTCCCCTAGAACGGCGGAATCAAGGGATATAGCTAGGGAAAAGCTTCGTACTTGGGTAAGGGGCTTCAAGAAGAACACCTCTGGCCCTTATCTTCCAAGTGAGAAGATGAGGGCGTATCTTTTTCCCCAGGCATCAGCTGAGGCAGTGATTCCCCAGCCTCAAGAGGAGATCCTTCAAGATCAAGTCCAGGTGGACGAGGAAGTCGCAGATGCGATGCAAGACATCCAGTTGTGTGACAGGATGTCTGACCTGGACGATCGTTTGGAAGAAGACCTCCTGGCAGAAGGTCAGGATCAAGTTCAAACCCCGGATGTCGTAGAGGATGAGGTCGACGAGGTGTCGGCTGCTCCGGTTCAGATGCCGGAGCCTATCCCCTCAACATCGGCTGGCCTCCCAGTAGAACTGGGACAGGCCCTCTCTTCGATTGTTGGAATGATCCAACAAATGCAGAAGGAGAATCAAGAGAAGGCGGCTGCAATGGAACTGCGCATGCAGTCCCTGGCAGAATCACATGGGCCCCGGAAAAGGCTCAATGTGAAAGACCTTCCCATATGCTCAGATGCTAACCCATGGAGGTATGCTGAGCACATGCCGATGACGACTGGAAAGATCGTCATTTCGGATAAGCTGGGTTCAGTTCCCCTAGAGGAGGTAGAATTCTGGCCCAGCAAGGCATCATATCCGGACTGCTATGTCCGGCTGAGAAAAGAACCAGCTTCAAGGGAGGAGACAGAGCCGAAGGAGGTCATTGTTATGGACCACGCTAAGGCTCAAGCCCTACTTTCATCCTCGATGAAAGAGAGGGGCTTCTCGAATTCGAAGGTAGCTGCATTGAGCAAGAAGCTCCCTTCGTTTGTGTCCTCTCCTGATAGAGCCTTCCCCTTTTTACAGAAAGGGTTTGCGGCTGTCCTAAAGGCAGTCGAGGCCGGCAAGCCTTGCCCCTCCCTGGAGGAGTGTAAACCCTTGTCGCTGGCTCTACCTATGGACCACAAAGACTGGAAGGATGTCCATCTAACATTCTCAGTGGGAAAGTTGGAGGCTGATATTGCCGGACGGCAATTCGGCGAGGACCTCCCCAAGCTGTCCGAATCTCTTTTACGAAGAGAGTTCGAGACAAAAGAAAGACTGGCTGCCTCAATGTCTCATCAGACTACTCTCGAGACAATGGCAAGTGACCCCAAGGTCCATGAAATGTTCATGGTAGTGGCTAAGTCTCACTTAGCCACAGTGACGAAGGACCTTTATAACTTCGTCAAGGCAAGGAGAGCTTGCAGGGAGTTCGTGTTCACCGGGGCTTCGGTGAGACACGAGCCAAGGAAGTTAATCTCCTCCAACATTTGGGGAAAAGACCTTTTCCCTACCGATGTGGTCAAAGAGGTTGTTGATAAGGCCGCCGTGGAGAATAGAAATCTTCTCCAGAAGTGGGGCCTGGCTATCAAAAGAAAATCTTCCCCGGATGAGGGTCCTCAACCAAAGAGGAAGAATATGAAGACTAGGCTACCATCTCGGCCAGCCAAGCCTTATAGACAGCAACAGCAACTGCAATTGCCTTTGCCTCCAGTGCCCCAAATGGTGGCACAAACCCCGACTGCCTTTCAGTGGGTACCCCAGGCGGTGCCAGGTCAGTCAACCACATTCGCCCCAACGTTCGAAGGACAGTCTTCTTCCTTTCGTGCAAAACCTAGAGGAGCAGCCAGAGGCTCGTCTAGGCGCCCCTCAAGGGGAAGGAGATTCAGAGGTGGTCGTGGTCAGGGAGGCAAGACCTCAGGACGGCAGTCCAAGTGAAACGATACCGGTAGGAGGGAGACTGATGAAATTTTGGGATCGCTGGACCTTCGATCCCTGGGCCCAAAGCCTACTCAAGAATGGACTGGGTTGGAGCTGGTACAGCACTCCACCCCCATGCCTTCGGTTTTTCCAACACTCCACCCCCATTTTGGAGGAGTACGTTCAAGAACTGTTGGAGAAAAATGTGATCCGAAAGGTGAAGTCCATCAAATTCCAAGGGAGGCTGTTTTGTGTTCCCAAGAAAGACTCGGAAAAGCTCAGAGTCATTCTGGACTTGTCACCACTCAACAAGTTCATAGTGAATTGCAAATTCAAGATGCTAACACTGCAACACATAAGGACCTTACTGCCCAAGAGGGCATACTCAGTCTCTATAGACTTGTCAGACGCCTATTGGCACATTCCAATCAGCCGTCGACTCTCCCCCTACCTAGGGTTCAGGCTACAACGAAAACTGTACGCCTTCAGAGCCATGCCATTCGGGCTAAACATAGCCCCAAGGATTTTCACGAAGCTTGCGAGCGCAGCTCTCAAACAATTACGCCTAAAGGGAATTCAGGTAGTAGCCTACCTGGACGACTGGCTGGTGTGGGCAGCATCCGAGACCGAATGCTTGCAAGCTTCCAGTCAGGTGATCCAGTTCCTAGAGTACCTAGGCTTCAAGATCAACAAGAAAAAGTCTCGACTTTCTCCATCCCAAAAGTTCCAGTGGCTGGGAATCCACTGGGACCTTTTGTCACACAGTTTCTCCATCCCAATGAAGAAAAGGAAGGAGATAGCGGGCTCTGTCAAGAGACTTCTAGATTCCGAAAGGATATCAAGACGCGAACAGGAGAGGGTACTAGGCTCTCTCCAGTTTGCTTCAGTGACAGACCCAGTGCTAAGAGCACAGCTAAAGGATGCAACCGGAGTTTGGAGAAGGTATGCATCAAACGCGCGAAGAGACCTGAGAAGACCAGTGCCGCCTCGTCGGCTACGTACTCTTCTCAGACCTTGGTCCCAAGCCAGACATCTAAAGAAGTCTGTTCTTCTTCAGCCACCTCCCCCGTCGTTGACGATTCACTCAGACGCCTCAAAGGAGGGATGGGGAGGTCACTCTCATCGGAAAAAAGTCCAGGGGACTTGGTCCAAGCTATTCAGGACCTTTCATATAAACTTTCTAGAAGCTATGGCAGTGCTCCTTACCTTAAAGAAAGTCTCCCCGCGTCACTCGATCCACATAAGATTGGTGACAGACAGCGAGGTGGTTGTGAGATGCTTGAATCGACAAGGGTCGAGGTCACCACCTCTCAACCAAGTGATGTTAGCCATTTTCCGATTGGCGGAAAAGAAGAAGTGGTACCTGTCGGCAGTTCACCTTCAAGGAGTCCGCAATGTGACAGCGGACGCTCTATCCAGGTTCACACCGATAGAGTCGGAATGGTCCTTAGACGCAGGATCATTTTCCTTCATTCTGAATCAAGTCCCAGAACTGCAAATAGACCTCTTTGCGACGAAAGACAACAAGAAGTTGCCCCTGTACGTGTCCCCGTACGAGGACCCCTTAGCGGAAGCAGTGGACGCAATGTCCCTCGACTGGAACAGATGGTCCAGGATTTATCTGTTCCCTCCTCACAACCTTCTGTTGAGGGTCCTCAACAAACTGAGATCCTTCAAGGGGGTAGCGGCAATAGTGGCCCACAAGTGGGCGAACAGCATGTGGTTCCCCTTGGCGTTGGAACTACAGATGAAGTTCGTGCCGCTACCACATCCAGTTCTGACCCAGCGAGTCCAGAAGTCGACTGTCTGCGCTTCATTACAGAAAACCCAGACCCTGCAGCTCATGATTTTCTCGCCCTAGCGGTGAGAAAGCGCTTCGGGATTTCGAAAGCCAGCATAGACTTCCTAGAGGAATACAAGTGCAAATCGACTAGAAGGCAATATGAGTCATCTTGGAGAAAATGGGTGGCCTTTGTAAAGGCAAAGAATCCGCAGGAGATCTCAACAGATTTCTGCTTATCTTTCTTCATCCATCTCCATGGCCAAGGATTGGCAGCTAACACGATTTCAGTGTGTAAATCGGCTTTGATGAGACCCATTTTATTTGCCTTCCAGATCGACCTAGGTAACGAGATCTTTAATAAAGTTCCGAAAGCCTGCGCTAGGCTCAGACCTTCAGCACCTCCAAAGCCCATCTCATGGTCTTTAGACAAAGTTCTTCATTTCGCCTCCTTGTTGAGCAATGAAGAATGTGCGTTAAAGGATTTGACGCAAAAAGTTATTTTCCTATTTGCACTCGCGTCCGGGGCCAGGGTTAGTGAGATCGTAGCCCTCTCGAGAGAGGCAGGTCGTGTTCAGTTCCTGGATGGGGGGGAGCTGAACCTGTTTCCGGATCCTACGTTTCTCGCCAAGAATGAGTTACCCACCAACAGGTGGGGTCCCTGGAGAATCTGTCCTCTGAAAGAAGATGCATCTCTATGTCCAGTAGAATGCCTAAAGGTCTATCTTCGTAGAACTTCAGACTTCAAGGGTAGTCAACTATTCAGGGGAGAAACATCAGGCTCAAATTTATCTCTGAATCAACTCAGAGCGAAAATGACATATTTTATTCGCAGAGCGGATCCTGACAGTACACCCGCAGGTCACGATCCGAGGAAAGTTGCCTCATCCCTAAATTTCTTTAATTGTATGGATTTTGAACATCTCCGTTCATACACGGGCTGGAAGTCTTCCAGGGTGTTCTTTCGCCACTATGCGAAGCAAGTAGAGTTACTTAAGAGATCTGTGGTAGCAGTGGGTCGTGTAGTTAACCCTACTGTTTAACTCTGCGAGGAACAGTGGTCTTAATTGGGACGATTAAGTCCAGGGTGAGTGTGTAGGTACATACTGTACTACAAACTAAATGAGGGCACCAAGTGCCCATATAGACTGTTCCTTCCTTCAAAGGTGAACCTTGCATAAGTTCAGACATGTGTGCCAAGCGTTTCTAACGCTAATGTGATTGATTTGTAATACAGATTTTTTATGACTTGATACCTTGGTATCTCATTAAAGTGGTGTTTAATGGTTTTTCTTTCAGATAAACAAGTTCTGTTTACTATCATACTTATGCTTAAAGTTTTGGGTTACCCTCTTTTATATAAATATATATATTTGTTGTTAACCTGTCTGTTTATTATCTGTCAATAAACTTGTTCTTGAGAACCTTGCGTCTCTTTCACCTGTGTCAATTTATTGGTATAATTGAGCATTTTAATTCTATGTATCTTATCTGGGATAATTCTGATAGAATTGTTCTGTTTTGCAAGCTATGTTGCATTGGTTTATGTAAGTCCCCTAATGGGAGGACTCCGTCCCATAAAGGGACGAGGGCGGTTTTATTAGTTTCTTCCTATGCGGATATAAACCTTTGTCCAATACAAGTATTGTGCGGATGACTGGTCAATATATTGACGCAGTGGTTCTATACAAACTATGCTTTACTTAATATAGGGCGAGACCACTATATTAGCTTGCCTGGTATTCATACATAGATATATGTACTCTTCGAGACTTTCCAGAGTCTAGTAGGACTCTTCCCTGTAGGGGGCAGGAAGCTCTAACATAGTTTATAGTTAGTTGAAAAGATGTATAACGGTAACATCTTAGGTCTCTAGGTCTAGTCGACCGGGAATAAATATCTCCGGGGAGTACGGCACGTTCTGAGAATCCACAGATACAGTAATGCTCTGGTACACTTCCATCAGGACGACATGGCTTGAGCCCAAAAAACGGATTTTGAGCGAAGCGAAAAATCTATTTTTGGGTGAGATAGCCATGTCGTCCTGATGGACCCGCCCTTGCCTTTCTAAGAAAGGGCTGTAGGACCCCTCCCTACATACAGTATCTGTAGCACCTCGTGTACGCTACAAGGAATACAGATGGCGCCAGGATTGGCGCCAGGCACGCATACGAATCGGGGGATAGGGAAGCCTTGGGAGCGGCTCCCCTTTTTCTTTCCCGAATTCGTATCTCGTCAATCTCCCTCCTACGAGACGAATCTCTATTCAGGTCGTAGATTGCCATGTGACGTGTCTAGAATACGTCCTCTGATATGTCGCGATATCCCTTTCACGAGGGATACTCGCTCCAGGAGTTAGAATTCTGGTACCTTAAGGTAAATTCTCTGGGAATATCGCCGTAGTTGTAATATACCCTAGGAAGCTACCCTATAGGAACTTCCATCAGGACGACATGGCTATCTCACCCAAAAATAGATTTTTCGCTTCGCTCAAAATCCGTTATATATTTCTTCCCAGTCATGCCCTGGTGAGATGGGGTACCCCAAATGGTACACTCGGAAACCACACCCTCCCACAAATTGCCGAACCAGCGGGTTGTAGTTAGGAAACGGGGAGGGGTGGGAAAGGTTGAATCTACGTGTGCTTGCGTATGCATGTTTGCACATATCTATCTGAATATTAAGACGTAATTTTTGACGGCTAGGATACACTAGTATATAACGATACTATCTTATCGATGTATGTCTTCTAGATGCTAGCAATTCTAATCCAATGTTTTTGTGAGAGTAATTATGATCCAAAGAAAAAGTCACTAAATTGAAAGGCTGAACTCAATTTCTATAATGAGAAAGAGTTAGGGATTATTATATTCTATTTTTTTTTCTTAACAGACCAAAGGGAGCCATTTCCACCAACTTTCTAGTTTCAGAGATGAGCAATCGTAGCATTGTCATTTATCCTCCATTGATTCAAAGGTGAATTGTCTGAGTAGAAAATCAGAAATGATTCAGGTGCATTGTACCTATACTAAAGGCTAAATAGAAGCATGAAATCGAATGGTATAGAGTGTAACATTTATAATTACATTGTAGGCAATTTTGTATGTCCTGGATACTAAGGTTCTTAGGTCCCAACCCCCAAAATTCGTCACCAAGCTAAAAAAAAAAGTATGTACTTTTGCACTTCCTAGACAGTAAGGTCCTAATGTCTCAACACCCATTACCCATTACCAAGCTAACATGAAGTATGCATCTTTGTTCGACCTTGATACCAACCTTATGTAACCATTACTCGTCACCAAACCGACATAAAATATGAAATTTTACACTTCCTGCATACGAAGGCCCTTACTTCCCAACAGGCGCTATTCGTCACAAAGCCAACATAAAGGATGTGTTTTTTCACGTACTGCTCACTAAAGCCCTTGTGTCCAAACAACCATTGTTCATCATGAAGCCAATAAAAATTATGCACTTTTCGCACATCAAGGATTATTGCATACTTATCCCCACTATCCCAACACTCATTATTTGCTACCAAGCCAATATTAAGAACACATTTTTGAACGTCCCATATACTAGTGTCATTATGTACTAACACTCATCATTAGTCATAAAACCAGCAACAAGTATATAGTTTTGCACATCCTGGATACAAATTTCCTTATGATTCGGCCTCACAAATAGTATGCATCTTGGCAAATTCTGAATACTAAAGCCATCATTACGTACCAACATCAATCATTCGTCACCAAGCTAGCATAAAATATGCATTTTTGCACGCCTTTCTTACTAGGCTCTAGTGTACCACTTTCTTTTTTTGTCACCAAACCAACATTAGTTATACACATTTGCATGTCCTGAATAGAAAAGCCCTTATGTGCAACCCTCCTTATCCATCACCAAGTCAACATAAAGGATGCTCTTTTGCATGTACTGCATACTAAAGTCCTTGTGTCTCAACATCCACATTTCATCACGAGGCTAACATAAACTATGCACTTATTTATACCCCGAATCCTAGGGATATTATGTAGCAACGCTCATTATTTGTCAAGAATTAACATAAGTATGCACTTTTGCACATCTTTGATACTAAGGCCCATATCTCTCAAGCCAACCAAAAATCGGCACCTTTGCAAATAATGCACACTAATACCCTTATGTACCAACACTCATTATTTTTCAGTAAGCAAGCATAAAAAAATACATTTTTGCACGTCTACATACTAAAGCTTTAATACTCCAGCCCTATTATTCGAAATTATTATCATAATTATTATTAAGTGCTAAGCTACAACCCTAGTTGAAAAAGCAGGATGCTATAAGCCCAGGGGCCCCAACAGGGAAAATAGCCTAGTGAGGAAAGGAAATAAGGAAAAATAAAATATTTTAAGAATAGTAACATTAAAATAAATATTTCCTATATAAACTATAAAAACTTTAACAAAACAAGAGGAACAGAAACTAGATAGAACAGTGTGCCCTCAAGCAAGAGAACTCTAACCCAAGACAGTGAAAGGCCATGGTACAGAGGCTATGGCACTACCCAAGACTAGAGAACAATGGTTTGATTTTGGAGTTTCCTTCTCCTAGATGAGCTGCTTACTATAGGTGAAGAGTCTCTTCTACCCTTACCAAGGGTAGCCACTGAACAATTAGAGTGCAGTACTTAACCCCTTGGGTGAAGAGGTATTGTTTGGCAATCTCAGTGTTGTCAGGTGTATGAGGACAGAGAAGAATCTGTAAAGAATAGGCCAGACTATTCAGTGTCTGTGTAGACAAAGGGAGAAACCGTAACCAGAGAGAAGGGTCCTATGTAGTACTGTCTGGCTAGTCAAAGGACCCCATAACTCTCTAGCGGTCGCATCTCAACGGGCGGCTGGTGCCCAGCCAACCTACTAAAAAATAGTACACTTACGCACATCCTGCATACCAGGCCTTTATGTCCCAACATCCAATACTAGTCTACAACTCGACATAAAGAAAGCACTTTTGCATGATATGGATACCAAGATTCTCATTATTAATCATCAGATTTCTGTATATCATGCACTTTTGCATGTCGTGCATACTAAAACCGTGATGTCCCAACCTCCATTACCCATCAATAACTAAACAAAGTATGCATTTTTTAAAGTCACAGACACTAAGCCAAATATGTTTTAATACCTATTAATAATCAAGAGGCCAATATAAATGATACATTTTTGCCTATCACTCAACATCCATTATCCGTTACCAAGTCAACATAAACTACGCACTTTTGCCCATCGTAGGCCACATAATAAAGCCTTTGTGTTCCAACACCAAACTTGCATCATGAGGCTAATAAAAATTATGCACTCTCTGTGGATACTAAGACCCTTATGTACACGAAGAACCCTTATGTGTCATGAAACCAGCATAAAGTCTGCACTTTTGCATATCCTAGATACTAAAATCATTGTGTCCCAGCACTCATTATACGTTAGCAAGCCAACATAAATTATGTGCCTTTACCCACCTATGGGATGTATGTACGGACACCTATTATTTATCACCAAACCAACACATAGAATGTATTTTGGCACTGCCTGGATACGAAAACCTTTGTGCTATAACTCCCTTTATTGGCCAACAAGAAAAAACAATTTATGCCCTTTTGTGCATCCTGAGACTAAGTCCTTTATGTGCAATCACCTATTATTTATCATCAAGACAGGATAAAGTATACTTTAGCAAAAACTGCATGTCACAACATCCAATATATATCAATAAGACAACAAAGTTTGCACTTTTGAAATTATTTTACAGTAAGACCCTCATGTAGTAACAGCCACCAATTGTTTTAACATAAAGCCAGCAAAAGTATGTCTTTTTGCACGTCCTTCACACTGAAGCTCTTGTGTCCCATCACCTATTTTTATCACCAAGCTACCATAAATCATGATCTTTTGCACATCCTGTAAAGGAAGACCCTTATGTCCCAACACATATTCTTTGTTGACAAGCCAACACATATGCACTTTTGCACGTCCTACAAAGGAAGACACTTATGTCCAAATTTCCATTATTTGTCACCAAGCTACCATAAAGTATGGACTTTTGCAGAACCGGGAAAATAAGGCCGTTATGTACAAACACCCGTTATTTGCCACTAAAACATTATAATGCATGCTCATTTCCACGTCAAACATTAAAGCCAACATAAATTATGCCTTTTCACGTCCTAAATTTGACTTATTATTTGGGCACTAAGTCAACATGAAGTATCCACTTTTACAGATCGTGGATACTAAGACCCTTATTTCTTACCATACATTATTTGTCACCAAGCCAATATATACACTTCCACATCCTGAATAACACGAACCTTATATTTCAACACCAATTATTCATCACCAGGCAAACATCAAGTATGCACTTTTGCAAATCTTGTATACTGTGGCCTTTATATCCTTATAACAACAATTCGTCACCAAGATAACATAAATTAAGAAATTTTGCCCACCCTGGGTACTAAAGCCCTTGTGTCTAAACAACCATTATTCATCACGAAATCAGCATAAAATATGCATTTTAGCAAGTCCTTCATAATAAATTTCTAGTGTTCCAAGCAATTTATTCGTGACCAAACCAATACAAATTATATACTTTTGCATGTCCTGCATACTGATGCTCTCATGTACCAACATTCATTATTTGCAACTAAGACAACATAAAGCTGAACATTTGCAGGTCATGGATAATAAGGTCTTTATTTACCAGTGCGCTTTATTCATCAACATTACAACGTAGATTATGCACTTTTGCACATCCTGCATCCTAAGATCCTGACATCCCAACATCCATTATTCATTAATAAGACAACATAAAGTATGCACTTTTGCAAGTTATGGACACTAAGGCACTTATTTTCTAACACCCAATATTAACCCAAAGCCAAAATAGATTTTGCACTTCCATATCCTTAATATTAAAGCTATTATGTATCAACACCCGGTATCTGCGATCATGCCAATATAATGTACTGTATGCTCTTTTGAACATACTGCACACTAGAGTCCTTGTGTCCCAATACCAATTATACCTCATGAAGCTAACATACATTATCGACTTTCTGTGGATACTAAGACCCTTATGTACCCACACCCATTATTCGTCAAAAAACCAGCATAAAATATGCAGTTTTGGCCATCCTAGATACTAAGGCCCAGCTGTACCAACACTCATTATTTGTTACAAAGCCTACTTAGAGCGTACACTTTTGCACATCCTGGGTACTAACATAAAACCCTTATATAACAATACCTATCATTCGCTACTAAGCTAGCACACAGTGTGGACTTTTCCATATCCTGGATATTGAAGCCCTAGCGCCCTTACACCCATTATCCGTCACAAAGCCAACACAAATTATGCACCTTTGCCCATCTAAGGCACTTATATACCTCCACCCATTACTCATCACCCACCTAGCATAAAGTATGCACTTTTGCATGCCCTGCATACCAAAGCCATTGTGTACCAACACCCATTATTTCTCATCAAACCAACAAAAAACCTTGTACCTTTTTCACGTCCTGCATAACATTGCCCTTATCTATGGTCCTTATATCCTCCCCCAAAAAATTGTTAACTAAGCCAAAATAAAGCATGAACTTTTACACGTCCTGGATACTAATGATCTTATGAACCAACACCATTATTCATCACCTAGTCAACTTATAGAATGTAGTTTTGCAAGTCTTGGATACTAAGGCCAGGTCCAGCACTCGTTATTCGTCACTAAGTCAACATAAAGTATGCACGTTTACATGTCATGCATACCAGTGTGCTTACCTTCCAACACCAATATTTTGTCAAGGAGCCAACATGATGCACAAACTTTTGCTTAATCTTGGTGCTAAGACTTACATCCTAACACTCAATATTCGTCACCAAGTCAAAATAACGAATGCACATTTGCACGTCCAGGACACTAACGACCTTACATCCAAACACTCATTGTTAGACGCTATGCCAACAGAGCACTTTATCCAGATTTAGTTCTCCCTAAACTACCTAGTTGGCTGCATTCCCTCCAAACAACAGTTTTTACTTCACAAGTACTACACAAACTATTCACATGAAGGCCATTAACATTTTCTCAATCAACATCTACAACCCAACCCCATGTAATAGTTTGCTCACAAATCTCATCGTTAATTCCAAAATTAGCCTCCACACCCACTATCCTACACCTCAATAACCATTGCAGAAACCTTAATTACCTTCATTGTTTCATCTACTATATACGGTCTCAAGTATTGTCTAATTTATACATAGTGATTGAAAACTGTAGTTGCTGGTTTATAGGTTTGAAGAAGTTTAAAAAAAGAGAATGATGTAAGGTAATGTCAACAAATTTACTATATGAAAATGGTGGAAATCATAGAGATGAATAAAAGAATATTATGTATGGCAGAAGAACTTCCAGAAAGTAACTGAGTTCCACGAAGGTATTGAGTAGAACGAAAGGGATTTGGTAGTGAAGAGCAATATCTCTGGAAGCATACAAACAGAAAGAAAAAAAAAGAATCTTCATGTAATATATTCTAGTCGAAGTGAATCATTGGTATTGAGAGTGAATAAAAGGAGAAAACGGAAGCTTAAGTAAATTCATGATACATTAATGTTATGCCTTAAAAGTTGAAAGGGAAAAAAGGGTAGACATATGGTGAAGAAGCTCTTAAAATGTTAACACAGATGACAAGACGGGTTGAGAGCGTTTCTGAAGTAATTTAATCACACGGAAAAAAAAAAATATCATTTGTAGGTAAAAGAACATCTAAATCGTGAATTAAGGTACAGAACTGGAGTTGTGAGAGATACGAGAATAAATAGACTGTACTGACCAAAGTCTATGAGTATAAGAGAAAAGGCTTTAGTATCTTGAGTGCCTTAATTTTGTTTGAAAATACAACTCATTAATAGTAAAAGTAATTTATTATATATATATATAATTATATATATATATAAATATATATATGTATATATATACATATATGTATATATATATATATATATATATATATATATATATGCATATATATATATACATATATATATACATATATATATATACATATATATATATATATATATATATATATATATATATATATATATACATATATATATATATATATATATATATATATATATATATACATATATATATACATATATATATATATATATATATATATATATATATATATATATATATATATATATATATATATATATATATATAGTGGATGGTTCACTGGATCAGCATCAATGTTAGGCTCGCAACCAACATAGGATAAATTATCAATTTCCTTCCAGATTTCAAGTTTTCATTTAGAAGGGTATAAAAAGAGAGATTGTAAATGATGTACATACATACAAACACAAACATATACTGTAGAGAGAGAGAGAGAGAGAGAGAGAGAGAGAGAGAGAGAGAGAGAGAGAGAGAGAGAGAGAGAGGTTCAAATGCTTCCACAAAATATAATAATGGAAACATACGACCTCACAGGTGTTGTCCAAACATATCTTTTATTCGTGAAGTTTAGTATGCAATTTCAAGCTCCGGTCTGGCACTTAAATCCTTATAGGATGCTCAGTGTACCCTTTGGCGAAACCTTTATTTTCCCTTTCTGGGATATCTGAGGAATAAAAGGCTATAAAGTTTGAACCATTTGATACTTTATCGCCATATCGACAGAATAACGGCGTATCATCGAAATAACATTTTGTCGGTTTTCTCTTGACTGTCGGAAACGTATTGAGAGAGAGAGAGAGAGAGAGAGAGAGAGAGAGAGAGAGAGAGAGAGAGAGAGAGAGAGAGAGAGAGAGAGAGAGAGAGATAACGACTGGAGCGAAATCTGTCCTGTTGGTCTCTCTGAATCGTTACCTCTTAAAAGGAATATTGCATGCGTTATGAATATATATATAAAAAAAAACTGCATAATAACTATACGGATAAATGATCCACAACTGATAATTTGCGAAAAATACAGGAAAATAACGAAATCATTGGACTTATTGGTATTTAAAACGTTCAAGTAATATTTTATTAGGTGAATAGCATTAAATATCGGGTATTATGCAAGGTTAAAGATGGTAGATGAATAAGGATGTCTAAAAAAAAAAAAAAAAACTAAGTAAATAAAGGAATCTATAATATTTACTGTGGAGCCAATGCCTTTCTTTATAAAAAAATCAATCTACCTTCCAATTTCAAAAGTTACAAGATAATGCATATATACGTACATTACACTCATGGATAAAGATCAGTCAGCAAACGTAATAAAGTATTGTGCATAAACGCTGCGGTATAAAAATACTGAGTCAATACCTGCCCGTACTTTACGACATACATGAATCACATATAAACAGCACAATACTGACGATGAAGGAAGGGAGACTTACCTTTCTCTTGTGGACTGACATCTGTAAGGACGAAGGCATCGATGTAATCTTCATCTGAGGACTTCACTCTCCCAACTCAATTCCCTGAAAAGAAAAAAATTAATATCATAACGCTTTTAAAAAGTAGAATGCCCAAAATCTTTAAGAAAATGACCTTCACTGTACTTAATGTGACTTCTTATTTGGCTAATTATCATCTTCAGCAATGAGAATGTATAGAACAAAAATAAACTACAGCCAAAAATATTCTATTTAAGGAAACAAACATTCGGACATATACTCATTAACATGATTCTTCATTATTTTCATCACCTGCCTTATTCTCGAATTATTTGAACTTTCTGTTAATTTTACCTATCAATATTCACCCTTTTACTTTTCTAAGAAACATTTTATCTACTCTAATATGCACATTCTAAAATATTCCTCGTCGTCATAGGCTTATCAGTTAACTTATTTGTCTTAAATCTAACTTCGAGGTTGTACCGCACGTGTTTTAGAGACGCTCATACAGGGTAATGCTATTGCTTTTTCTCATCTCTTGCTCTCTCCCGCACTGATATCGAACAACTTGTTTAAGCTTACCATCGTATGTTTTACATTGTTGGAATTTTTGTGACATTCTTGC
>NC_090730.1:130453618-130456118 GCF_036898095.1 Palaemon carinicauda
ACACACACACACACACATATATATATATATATATATATATATATATATATATATATATATATATATATATATACATGTATGTGTATATATATATATATATATATATATATATATATATATATATATATATGTATATACATATATACATATATATATATATATATATATATATATATATATATATATATATATATATACATATATGTGTGTGTGTGTGTGTATGAGAGAGAGAGAGAGAGAGAGAGAGAGAGAGAGAGAGAGAGAGAGAGAGAGAGAGAGAGAGAGAGAGAGAGATAAAAATGTCCATCTCTCAACATACAGTAGTTGTGTGAACCAGGACATGGAACATTTCTTAGAATAAATGTTTAAATTCCAAGCATCTTCTGTCTATAGCTAGAAACATGTGGTTAAAAGGAGAACCCCACGCCAATCCGTATATGCAAATTCTTGCAAATTGCAAAAAGGGTACCACGAACAGAGGCGTTGCACAGAATCACCTGCTGCTGCCTAAAAAATGGGGGAAGAAGAATCGTAAAAATAACAAGGTGGTGGGTATAAACGGCTTGAATGACAATGTGGTTTCTATTTATAATATTAGTATTATATTGAATTTTTTCGGATTGCGACATATGCTCAAAAAGGGTAGTGGAAATGTGAAAAAAAGCAAGAATCGTTCGTATTTCCTATTTTTCATTTCTTTCCTTCCACTAACAAACTCTGGAAAATTGTTTTAGCCCACCTTTTCTTAAATTTTATATCTTTTCTTTTTCCTTCAAAGTGGGAATATCTTTCTTCCTTATATTTCATCTAATTCTCAGTCTTTCCTTGTCCTATTTGGGATAGAAAGCAACATTAAGCAACCAATCCCAAATGGCCTAAACATTTAAGCGTATTTCCTTGAAATGGGTCGAATTAATAATGATGTCGCTGTAACGTGACTACTGGTGAAGATAATGAAGATATCAGTTTGAATATATATCACCCGCAGTCTACATTACATTTCTATCAGTCACAATAAGATGAGGGATTAAAAAGCAAGGATTTGTGAAAAACATTGTGTAGTCAAAAAAAAAAAAAAAAAAAAAAAAAAACGGAATGAACGATGACCTAGGTTATTGGAGCAAACAAAAACATTAATACCACCTTGATGGAAATTTTCCTATAGCTAAATTACATTCCTAGTCTGATAACAGAAAATCAGTAATGAGAGGAAAAAATATATCAAGGTAATACCGGAAAGATGAAATATGGAAGTGAAAATAGCATCAGTATGAATACGTCAAAAAGATTTTTTTCCTTATCACGTAGATAATGTTTTAGTCACTATATTTTACCCTGTGAATTTACTGTGATATTACAAAGACCCAGGAATATGAATTATCAATTAGTTCTCAGTTCTACGGCTAAATCATAATTTGAATATTTTCAATTCTACGGCTAAATCATAATTTGAATATTCTCAGTTCTACGGCTAAATCATAATCTGAATATTATTAGAAATAACTGGAAAAATTATTCCTTATCAATAAAAAATATTGAAATACATCTGTTGTCTCACATAAAACAATATGTAGCGTGACTAATCACTTTGCAACTTTGGTCATTAGTAGTGTTAAGTGAATTTGAATTAAGCCATTTAATATTACGCTGAAAATAATATAAGCAATTCAACACTGAGAATTACTGCTTATTGATTTTGTCATATACCTACCAATAAAAACAGACAGGGTATTTGGGATCATTTGCAAGATTATCTTTTTTCAGCATCCTGCGTAGCCTACAAATCAAGACAAATTATTTTTCTTTATTGTCTTTGAAAATGAAAGAAAAATAGGTGATAAACACAGCTCTTCGAAACAATCCAAATTTTAATATAATTTCAAACTGATATAAGTATAAAGAATTTCAAATAGACAAGATAAATACCTTTTCATGAATCCTCCACTTTCTCAATTCTACAAGAAAAGCGTCAAAACACCAGAAAAGGAACAGTTTACCTCATAAGAAAATATATGATATACAGCTATTCTGGTCTGTGAAATAGTGAGTAACCCTCTTAAAACCTGACCTTTGTCGTTAAAAGCAGTAAATAGTTTAATATTTTTTTTTTCTAGAAATAACTATCTCGAAGTTGAATAACATTTCCGATTATTAAAGACAGTCGCATAAGTACAAATTCTAAAGCGAATTGTTATTATTATTATTATTATTATTATACTTATTATTATTATTATTACTATTATTATTATTATTATTATTATTATTTTTATTATTATTATTACCTAAGCTACAACCCTCAGTGGTAAAGCAGGATTCTATAAGCACAAGGGCTCTAACAACGAAAAATAGCCTAGTGAGAAAATAAAATAAATTACTACAAGAAAAATAATGATAAAATAAAATAATACATATTAAGAACTGTAACAACATTAAAATGTCTTTCATGTGTAAACTATAAGAAGAGACTTATTTCAGCCTGTTCAACTTGAAAACAGTCGCT
>NC_090730.1:130458618-130463618 GCF_036898095.1 Palaemon carinicauda
CTTTGCATGACGAACTTCTAAGATCAGGACGAAGAGTGAGAAGTAAACCATCAGAATTTGTTTTGCAATGTCCTTACGCCGGCGACCACTAAACTGCAAAAACCTGGACAATGACAAAGAGGCTAAGCGAAAATAACTTTTGCGAAAAACAATTTTTTTTTCATGTGACTTGCCACTAAAATATATATATTACGTGAGGGGTGAGGTACAATGACCCCCTTTCTCCCCACTCCTCACAAAGACTTACTTTCGAAACCGTGCTACTTCCTGCCACCACAGCGGTTGTCAGCTCCCTAACAACCGCCTTCAGCCTCAGTGATGAATATGGCAAGTTGAAGCCGGGTCCCCCACTAGAATTGCTTTCCCGCCAAACAGCAAGTTTTCGATAAGATAAATGAGAAGGGGGAAGATGGAAAGTGGAAGGGAGGGGAGTAGGTAAGGGAAGGAGTCATAGTTCGAAAGAAGAGAAATAAGAGAAGCAAGCTGAAAGCACAACGGCTAAAATAAAGAAAAATTTCATAAGCATAATACATGAAATATATATGATCAAAGTAGGATACTTCCATGAATACATACCAAAAGGAATGAAATCGAAAACTCTAGTCTAAACTCCTTAAGAGAACAAGGATAACAAATGGTTTTCTACCATGTATATTAACAAATAACGAGTGAGTTTTGTAGACACATGGATAGATGTAAGCCAAAGGAATAAAAATCCCTAATGTGATGATTAATTAAAAGCGTTAAACTAAGAAAATCTGGAAGCAGATATGAAAAATAAAAATTTAAAAAAATTAGATGAATATTAATGCAGACTATGGACTGAAATGTTCTTCGGAGGTTGCCAAAATTGAACTTCCATAGGAAACATAACAGACAATCACTACTTTTCCTAGGAAGAGTAGTTAGCAAAAATAGCCTATCGCTGCTGAAAAGTGAAGCTTCTTCTAATTGTTATCATAGTTCAAGCGTCGTTACAGCAAGGAACTGTAACTTATTCTTCCGTATTGTAGAAGTACAGTTAATGCCATTTTTGTTGCCACTTCAACTACTGCTTTTGATTATAATGATACTTCCCGTTGAAATTACCTTTAATGTTGCTCCATGATACTTGTATTGCCACTTCTGAAAATAACGATGAATATTGACATGAAAATACTCCAAATACACTAGAATGAACAATTGCCATCAATAAAAAAAAGAAATAAAATCTACTAGCAAAAAACTATAATAACACCCCCCGCCAAAAAAAAAAAAAAAAAAAAAAAAAACCTAAAGTTATATCAAACTGAATATTTCAGTAACAATTGATAGGGACACATTGCATGCAAATGATTAGATTAAGGGAAAGTGGAAACAATATAAGTAGTATTACTAGGCTACGCCAAAACTGTTGCTGTAAAATTGTTAACGTAATTAAAAAATTTAGGTAGCCCATCAGATTCAATGTTGTGCACTGAGTTGGTGTCGTTGATATTAGACTAAACTACCCTTGTATTACCATTGGATTTCTTAAAGGCATCAGTTGGAGTTATATGAAAAAAAAAAGAAAATTTTAAGCCTAACTGCAATATCCACAAGCCTTATACACAGGCCAATACACAAGAGCCAATACACAAAATCCAATACACAAAATACATTTCTACCTCAAGACGTTAATCATATTTCTAAAATGTTGCAGCCTAAAAATTATATTCACTTATCTAAAAAATATCAAAGGGGGTAAGATATATTTTCACAAGATATAACAAAAAAGATAATGTGATTTTAATCTAATTTGTGTAAATAACAATTTTCTTTTTAATCAATATCATTTTTATATACGTTTCCATAAATTTAATACTAGTGGCAATAAACCACTCCATTCAAATATCAATTATATTCTTCACGCTTCTATTACGGTTCAATTAATGGGAAATATTTAACTATCATAAAGCTCATATCATTAATAATATTCATAAAACAACTTCTCAACAAGGAACTCCACCACTGAAACTACCATTTTCATTTTGCAACTATTTTCTATCCTTCTTTTGCCTTACTTCATAACACATTTTACCACAGAGAGAGAGAGAGAGAGAGAGAGAGAGAGAGAGAGAGAGAGAGAGAGAGAGAGAGAGAGAGAGAGAGAGAGAGAGAGTTATCCCCCTCGTATTTAACCCTCCAGGGAATGACTACCAAGTGCATGGTGCAGAACACTGTCCTGTTTTCCCTTAACAGAAAACGAGCTACAAATAAAACTACCGTCCTTTTACATAAGATAAAAAGGGAGTCACATAAATCCGAATTAACTAATTGCATTTATGGATAATCTTCACAAGTTTTCGGACTATAATTCTTAGCACTTTCCAGTTTTGCAATGAAGCATATTAGTGTAAAATTTCTTATTTTGAATTTCATAATTTTTCACCTTTCTTGAATTTCGTAAAATATGCAACGGTTGTTTAAGGTTAATATTCCTTTCTATGTCCCCAAATTAAGAAAACCTCATAATTTTACATAACAACAATTTAAATTCCTTTAGTTGTGACCCATTTATGCAGATATGACAACTACAGTATAATGCTTTAAGAGAAAGAAATGTGATTTTAAAACAAAAATTCAATTTGAATACAATAAACAGTCAAGTGTAAAAATATTTTGGCATAATGTACAACTTCAGTTAAAAAAAAAAAAAAAAAAAAAAAAAAAAAAAAAAAAAAAAAAAAATCAGTTGCTTAACAAAATATCCTTGTTAATTAATATTTTCAGTTTCCTAAGGGATGGGGGTGAAAATGTGGTCTTCCTCATTCGGTAAATTTAAACAAATAAGTAAACGTTGAGATAAATAGAGGATATTCATTCCATAGGTTATGCTAAACCTATTAAAGGGAGCTTGGATATTTATCACGACAATGAATCAAAACTAAAACATCTGAATACTGTATTCCAAATACATTGGATATAACAAACAAGTAAAGAAAGAGAAAAAGGGAGATTTGAATAAGGGAGCTCTGAAAGAGCAATAGGGGCAACACCCAGATACAGTAAAGGAAAATAAGTTGTATTTAAAAAAAAATTTCTTAGGAGCGGCAGACCTTTTAAAAAAAAATTTCTTAGGAGCGGCAGACCTTCAACGCATGGGTAATATTTGCTCTACACAATATTTACTATTTTTGTTAATAACAAATAATAAGACAATTTGTATCCCTTGACTTCAAAACAACCCTTCCCTTTCATACAACGAAAAGCAAAATAATATCCCTTTTACATGCAAAGTAGGAATGGGTAAAACATTATGAAGAAACAGACATAAATATATAAAAAAAAAAAAAAGGGTTCTTCAGCATAAATATTTTTGTGGAAAAAATGTAAAGCGATTGAGATCAAAATGAATAAAGATGTGCGATATACGAATAACATAATAGTATATATAAGTAGCAATTAAATAAGTAGTAAATAAAAAAAAAAAAAAAAAAAAAAAAGACCGCATGGTAATACAATCAATGTATAGATGCCACAGAAGAAGATATTCTTTTTAGTCTGTCCTTACTATAGCTGTTACTTTGGAACTTGTTCTCTCTGACAAAATTCGACTGCATATCAGATATCAAATTTCATTTAAATACCACGATGGTTTTGATATTTCGCAGAAATAATTCATTTCGTTGTTTACATTGTTATTCATATGTTCAACTTGAGTGTTTAGATTTATAGTTTTCAATATATTTTTTTCTTGCATTGAAGTCAATGACATTTTCTATTCTTTATATAATAATTCCACGGGAATATTTATCGTTATTTCTAGCAGCGGTAATAAAACGATATTATACTATTAAAAAACAAAAAAGGTAAAATGTAGAAGTATCATAAAGAACAGAAGCAGTAGGAGAAGCAAGCGTAAGTATCTCAGGATTACCAGTGCTTCTCGCAAGTAAATTATCATTCTGAGTCACTCTTTAATGCTTGAAAGAAATACTGGAAAAAATCATGAATCTTATAAACGCAAATATAAGCAGTTCCTAACCTAGTATTCCCTGCAAGTGTAATTCAGGAATGTAGTACCTCGTGACACGGAAAACAAAATCCTTAGATTATCCGTAAGAAAATACTGTTATATAGCTGCACCAACTTGAAATTACCACTGACTTCAGAAGGAAAGACGAATGCTAAAAAAAAAATGCACAAGTCGTCACCTTCATTATTCTCGTTCGGTCGCTCAAGCAGCAAAAACAGCCTCGTGCGACTTGTTTTATGGTTACAATCTGGAAAGACAGACATATTTCTTCACCAAACTTTGTTCCAACGCCCACCATTATAGATTAACCTGAAACTTTTAAAGAAGTTCAAGCATAATATACCTTGGATTTGGAGTCTTAACTTCTTGTAGTTTACTTGTTTCTCTGCAGTTTCCTCAAAGTCTAGACACTTACAGGAAAAGCGAAGAGCATATATACTGTATGTGTATATATATACAGTATATATGTGTATATATACATATATATACTGTATATGTACATATATATATATATATATATATATATATATATATATATATATATATATATGTGTGTGTGTGTATATACATATATACACACACATATATATATATATATATATATATATATATATATATATATATATACATATACATATATATACATATACATATATATATATATATATATATATATATATATATATATATACGACAATAACAGTATAGGCAGCCACTTCTAGTACACTGCAGGAATAAGGCCTTAGCCATGTCAGCTCATATCTGGGATTTGAACAGCTTTCATAACCTAGCTGGCCGCTGCGAATCGGTGATGGTGGGAGACTGTCTGATCGCTTACAGTAAGGGCTGATTCACACCTGACACTCACACTCAAGTGCACGCAATTGATCGCACTCAAATAATGATAAACAGGCAGAGTATTCAAACCATCCAGTCAATCATTTTCGCTCAACTCCAGTCACGGTCACAGTCAAGCTCACGATCAAAGCAAAAGATATTTTGA
>NC_090730.1:130468618-130471118 GCF_036898095.1 Palaemon carinicauda
ATATCTTTTTGAAATAACTTCCAACAGAATTAGTAGATTTGAGAACAAAGCCCTCAGAAGAATATTGGGTGTTAAATGGCAGGATAAGATTGGACATGAAACTATAAGAAAGATTTCTCAAATACCATATGTGGATGAGATCATGGTGATGGATAGATGGAGATGGTTTGGGCATGCTCTTCGCATTCCGAGATAGATTAGTTTACCAAACTTTCAACTGGGATCAACAAGGCACTAGAAAAGTTGGAAGACCCAGGATTACATGGCTGAAGACTATGAAGCGTGAAGTAGGAGATAATGAATGGAGAAGTATTGATTTAAAAGCTCAAGACTGAGATTACTAGTGAAATCTAATTGAGGCCCTTTTGCGATAATATGCGGAGATGATGGTGATGATGATATTAGAAAGGCTAAAACGGAAAAATAACATAGACAGTAAAGAAATCAAATTTCTTTCTCTTGAATTCATTGAAAAACCTCAGCCTCTGACAGAAAACTAAGTAAACTTTGCGTATCCACCTCGATCTACTTAAAAAAAAAAAAAAAAAAATACCTTGCGATATCAACAGTATTATATATATGAAAATCCTTTTCTCTGTCCGTGTTTTGTTTCAGAAATTCTGAACACCAATCAAAGCATTCCACCATCCTAAACTATCCGCCAAAATATTGCGACAAACCATCATACTTTGTTTTGCAATGTCCTTTTCGCTGCTGGCCACAAAATTGCAAAATCCTGGACAGTGACAAAGAGTATAATCGAAAATAGCTTTTCCGCGAAAACAATTTTTTCTTTCTTATGACTTGCTACTAAAAAATATATGATACATGAGGGTTGAGGTACAATGACCCCTTTCCTCCCCGCTCCTCACAAAGACTTACTTTCGAAACCGTGCTACTTCCTGCCACCACAGCGGGTGTCAGCTCCCTAACAACCACCTTCAGCCTCAGTGATGAATATGGCAAGTTGAAGCCGGGTCCCCCACTAGAATTGCTTTCCCGCCAAACAGCAAGTTTTCGATAAGATAAATGAGAAGGGGGAAGACGGAAAGTGGAGGGGAAGGGAGAAGGTAAGGGAAGGAGGCATAGTTCCAAAGGAGAGAAATAAGAGAAGCAAACCGAAAGTAAAGCGCCAAAGATAAAGGAAAATTTCATAAACATAATACCTAAACTAAATATGATTAAAAAAATATACATCTATGAATAATTACATAGAAGCGTGAAATCCTATTGCAAAATATCTTCTGTAAAATAAAGCAAAGGCTTAAAATTAAATAACTTTACAAGGATAATGAATCGATATCTGCCATGTATAATAGCAAATAACGAGTGGGGTGTGATATGCTTCGTGGATGGATGTGAACCAAAAATTCCATTAATTTATTGTCTAATAGAAGCCACTAAACTAGGAAATTTCGAAAATTTAAATGACCAAAATATCGGCATAACTAATTTTTTTTTTATCACAGAAATTTGTATAAATAATGAATGTAATTTCGGGTACTTAAGTTTAATATCACTGAAAATTTCTTAACCTTGAGAGACAATGCGATTGTACAGAAATTTTTTATTTAAGCGACTGTAAACTATGGATTGAGATGTTCTTTGGAAATTGTCAAACATTAATTTCGATAAGGAATATTATAAACCAATACTACCGAGTCTGTTATGGTAACACTTTTTTTCTTTTCAGGTTATTTGTGATATTTTTTTTATGGACCTTGTTTTACTACTGCTAAAAATAACGAGAAATATTCCGGTGAAATAATTTTAAGTAGAATATAGTGAACAACTGACTTCAATATAAAAACTAAAAAAAAAATGACTGATGAAAATCCATATGATTTAAAAAAAAATCACTAAAGTTATCACAAATTGAATATTTCCCTGACATCGAATTCTTACACGTTGCAAGTAAATAATTTGACAAATGGAAAATGAAAAAAAAAAAAGTATAATAAGGCTCAAACATACTATCTCAATATAAAAAGTTAACAAAACGTAAATTTCGGGTATCCTATCAGATACCACGTTGTGCCCCGAGTTGTTATTGTTGATTTTACCTTAAATCAACCTTGCAATATCTCCGACCTTCTTGAAAGCATGAAGAGAGGTTATAAGGAAAGGTGAATTTAATCCCAACTGCACAATCTACGAATCTGAATTGTAACTGCATGAGTAGCCAATATATAAAACAAATTGTTACCTCAAGACGTTTATGTTATTTGCAAAACGTGCATCCAAAATACGGTATTTGCTTATTTACAAATATATCAGTGGATAAAAGCATTCTTTATTTGAAGTATATAATATATATGTTTACAGAATATAACAAACCCAACTGTCTTTTGATCTGATTTATGTAAATATAAATACATTTTCTGTAATTAGTGATATGATAATAGATTTTCTGTAAAAGGAATAATAGTGTCAGTAGACTGGTCCATTCGAATATCACCAATCGTGCTTCTGTTTAGGATAAAATGTTAAAAAAAATATT
>NC_090730.1:130478618-130488618 GCF_036898095.1 Palaemon carinicauda
GAAACACGCTTTAACGAACGCAAATTGCCTTTTAAAAATACGGTTATTGGCACTATACGCTGCAGCGAAGGCTAAATACCTTTAAAAGTATCCCTGGTCGGTTGATGACGAAAGGATATCAGAAAGTGTTTGGGGATAGAAATAGAAGGGGGGGGGGGGGGTTTACAGAAGTAGAGGATTTGGGGTGGGGTGCGACATGGAAGAGTGGGCTACCATGGTATATTACTACAAATTTTGAACTGTACGCTAGTATACACATAAAAAAAATTGAATCTGAAAATTCATCACAGCAAAGATAAATAAAAATAATCATGAACATTCATACTGTATAGGAAACAAAAGATTAAAGCTAATAAGCCCTCTTCGGCAATGCAATGAATTATTTGAGGGGGAAATTCAATTCACAATAATAAAAAAAAAACTCAAGGAATTGGACTTAAACTCACACCGTCCTTATATGGCAAAAAATAACCTCATCTCTTTTCAATGGATATAAGTAGGAGAGCATAACGTTTAATGCTGTTCTCTTCTCATTTTTGTTTCCACCCAGTTATTATGAGAGAGAGAGAGAGAGAGAGAGCGAGAGAGAGAGAGAGAGAGAGAGAGAGAGAGAGAGAGAGAGGTGGGTCGGCTTCCATTTTAACCGTAAGGACACGTTAGAAAATCAATGAAAAGGACCCGGGTATGGGAGTTTCAATTCTATGTGGAGGAATAACTAGAAGCCATTCAGGTAAATGGCACATCGTAAAGAGAAATCGGGGGAAAAACGTCGAAGCAAGCTTAAACGAACGCAAATTGCCTTCTAAAAATACGGTTATTACCGATACACGCAGCAACGATGGTCGAATACTTTTCAAAGACCTCCCTGGTTAGCTGATGGCAATAGTTAAGCCAGTCCGGCAGAATAACACGGAAATACACATAGATGACCGAGCTTGATGAAATATTTTTTTCCAACAGCTAATCAAATGAGAGTCATCATTACAAAGGGTAAATTTTTTGTTTGAGAAATGTTTCTTCCTTTGGACATTTGGCATTTCCCACCGAACCTGTATTCTGAAATGCTTACGGAACAAACCCTGAAACAGCCTCTGAGGTGGATTTAAGTTTCATCATCCGATAATAGAGTCAAGCTCACCTTGGATTACGTTGTTTTTACAAATTGAAACTCAGGACAAATTTCGGACGGTTGTCCTTAAAGCGGAAATGTTATGGAAAGATAAGAGAGGTGGTGTCCTGAAAAGGTAGATGCCGCATTGGCATCTCTATTACATTTCAATTGAATATATAATAAATAATGATAAAATCATCGTATTCCAACATCGACAACAACACTAATAGATTTCCCTTTACTAAATACGATTTTTTTTATTGTGAACGATTACTTTCCTTTACCAAATAAAAATTGAAACCTATCAACTTTTCCGGGTAGATATTAATTTTGTATTTTGGAAAGAGAAGTGTAAAAGGTAGGAAAATGGTTGTAGGAAACCTCTTCCTTAGAAAAAAAAAAATGTTATTGGAGCTACCCGAGAAAAAGAAAGGCTTCCCTTACATCTTTGGATACCAGTTAATTACCTAAGCCACCATTTATTTTCCGTTTCTTTTTACCCTCCTTTCCCCGCTCTCTTTCTGAGAGCAAGAAGTGACACCAAAATTAGCGCTAAAAGCAATAAGGATAATTTTTTTTTTCTCTTTTTCTTTTGTCACTTACAGCCCTGCTAGAAAGCTGTTGCTTACCAAAAAAAAAGTACTGTACATGCAGAAGGGGAACTGTGTGTGTGTGAGTATACTGTATATGTGTGTAAGTATGAATGTTTTCATCTTTTTTCTTGAGGTACTTACTTTTCTTATTTATGATAATTAAATCATTAGATGATGGCTATCATAGTAACATTTAATTTGGTATAATAGACTCAACAAAAAGATACATCCCGAAATGCTAAAACAAACTGGTATTGATTCTTTGGATGACGAACTGTGTATGAATTCAAAGTCATTACCTTTTCTCTTAACATACTAAATAAAAGAAATAGATTAAAAAGACAATCCAAAAAAAGAATAATCCCTTTAGTGTTAATTCAAATCGGAGATTACGAACAAATATCACATATGATTCTTATGCACATGGTGAATTAAGAAATATCTGCAACTCATTGCTTAAATCAACACCTATGGAATAATGCTATTGATAATCAAAGCTTTCAACATTTCGATAATATAATTAATAATGAATAAAAGGGAGAGGGTAAACTCTATTTCGCCTCAACCGGAATATTTTATCTTACAGGACATTTTTTTTCTTTTTTATCATTATTAGTCGTAAGTAATAATTTTCTAGAAAGGCTTAGCATCACAATAATGGTCTAATATGGTGAATATCAGACAAAGGGTTCGTCACGACATAGGTCCAAAATAATGTATATACGAGTGTTTCATTACAGTGGAGCTAATAATATTTATTTTTCTAAGAAATCAATTAATCTATGACTATAAAAAACTCCTGTAAGAGGGATGTCTCCAAGGCCATTCAACACAAGGGGCTCTATCACATATTAAAGTTTACTGGTAGATGTTCTCGTGAGAATCCCTGAAAGTAACTTATAAATTCATACAGGTATATTAAAGATAATTCCAGTATAATAATTTGCATAGCTCTAATTTTCTTGAGAGAGAGAGAGAGAGAGGAGAGAGAGAGAGAGAGAGAAGAGAGAGAGAGAGACTTGCCGGCACTAAAGCCTGTCTCGAATAGACGAAATAAAATCATATGACGAAGCTATTCATTTCCCACTTATTTCAATATAACTGGATAGTGGATATGTGAGTTGTTTTATCCAATGATGTTCAATTTTACAACATCTCTTTATCTCTCTCTTTCCCATAAAAGAAACGCTTTTATTACAAATCTTATCGGATTTGAATGAAAAAAAAAATAACAAAAACACTCACTTTTATTCCCTCTTCAAATAAAAATAATAAGAATGCACGTGATTATAAAATTGGAGAAAAATTATAGCTATATTTACATAACTTTGATAACATACATGTTACTTTCATTACCTTTTCCATCTATTTCTTTGCTGATCTATATGCTATAAATAAAAAAAAGGAATCTTAACTCTTCGAAATTTATGTTAAAACTTAAAGTATAAGCCCACAAACATCTACATTATAATGGAATATCTAATAGTTAAAAGAGATAATAATCTATTCATACAAAGATCTTTCCAAGCAAAATAAAACTACCTTTTATTCCTACTTTTCCCTCTCACAAGTAATGTTTAAAACTCTTCGGAAGAAACATCCCACAAAATAACCAAATTCAATTCCCCACCGACCAAAACTGAAATGCTGGGGAAAAAACCTAAATGTGCAAAATGGAATAAATTCCCGGGAATCCGTATACGTTATGTAACGCTCTCCGTAAATATATAATTCTGCTCATGATGCGTGCCAGTGAACTCGACCATGCATCTCGACGGGAAATGGAAATAAGCGGCTCTGAAAGGACACCAGCTCTCCAAACTAATATAATAACAGGACAATTTTACTTTTTCCCGCAGACCCCCTCAACCTAGCAAAGAGTTGAAATGCATCCATTCTACAATGAAGCCATTCAGAGTGACAACGGCCCTCAAATGCGATAATACTTTACTAAATTTTAGGAGTCATAGGAGCGTAATTTTTATGTATTTCCCTTTAAAGGGAAAATAAAGGTATTTATTTCATTGTGCTCTAGCATTCGCAAGGAACTTGGGTCCAAAGAAGAACATCCATGACTTTTTTAAGCTAATAAAACTTTGTTTCGATTTTATATAATCTTTAACTTTGTCAGGAATATAACAAATTAAGACATGCCGAATTTTTACTTGAAGATCACGTTCATCTGCCACACAATTCGTAGCGGGAAAATGAAAATAAACATACAACAACAGATAATATGCAATTCAAAATGCTTTTATCTACTTGCAATGTCCCCTCATTCTATTTCATCAAAAGCATTAAGCCGTAACAAACACTTCAAAAGCTGTAAATACCCTATGAGAAATGACAATACGATTATTACTAAAAAAAACTTATCTTATTGAGAAAAAACGAACAAGTATATATATATATATATATATATATATATATATATTTATGTATTTATATACTGTATATAAATAAATATCTATGCATATACATATGTAAATATATATATATATATATATATATATATATATATATATATATATATATATGTGTGTGTATATATATATATATATATATATATATATGTGTGTGTATATATATATATATATATATATATATATATATATATATACACACATATATTCTTAGCCAGTTAAGAGATAAAATAAATCCCGTTGCCTATCTATGATCTAAAGAATCCAGGAAGAACGTGGGCTAAAAATACTCAAAAGTGACGCAAGTGTCCTACAGTTCAAAAGAAGAAAAGAAAGAAAAGACATTTCGATTTCCACATGTTTTCAAACATCAAACGTAGGGAAGGGCTCTCATGGTGCTAATCAATAGATTGTTGGGAGGCAGATGGAACTCTCTCTATAGCCCTAAAAGATAGTTGTCGAATCTGTTATTATTATTATTATTATTATTATTATTATTAATTACTATTATTCATTATCATTATTAATTATTATTATCAATTATTATTATTATTATTAATTATCCTTTTCATTATTATTATTATTATCATTATTATTATTATTATTATTATTATTATTATTATTATTATTATTATTATTATTATTATGAGCATATATATGTAAAATAAATAAGAATAGTCCGAAAAGGGGGGTAAAGACAGTGAAACTTCATCATATATATATATATATATATATATATATATATATATATATATATATATATATATATATATATATATATATATCTATATATCTATATATATATATATATATATATATATATATATATATATATATATATATCTATATATCTATATATATATATAATATATATATATATATATATATATATATATATATATAACTATAAAACGATTTTGGCTGAAATAGAAAATAAATTTCCTCAAAAATTAATAAAAAACAAATCTATGATGAAATATAACTTAAACCATAAACAAGACCAACTTCTTGTGAATCTGTCCGAACGACAAAGAAAACTGAAGATAAGGAAAGTAAAAAATTACATCTACATTCCAAACTGGAACAGAAAAGACAACCAGAAATCTTTGGTAGAATCAAATCATATTACAAGTAAAACACGACCGTTTATGTTGTTTGTATAAAAGCCAATTATTGAATTTGAATAGGGAAATTGAATGAGACAAAAAAGGGATATAGATACTAGAGGCTATGTACTTCAACAAGTGGTGGCAGCTCCATTGTAATATACACTACAGATTGAAATCATTAACAGAAGATGGTTGATACGTGTGTAGAGAGAGAGAGAGAGAGAGAGAGAGAGAGAGAGAGAGAGAGAGAGAGAGAGAGAGAGAGAGAGAGAGAGAGAGAGAGAGATATACTATTTGACGGTCAATGTACTGTGACGGGCCGAGAGAGGAGTTGTGAAATCAAAGGCAGATTGGAAACGACTGAGTTATATTGTTGTGGAACACTCTCCTTATATACAAAACCTCAAGGCAACAGGACATGACAAGTTCACAAGACAGACAAAATCACAGAGGAAAAACCAGACTTGAATTTTCATGTTCGTTTTAGTGCGAGGGAAGAGCGAAGATACAACCATAATATATACAAAAGGAATTATGTACAATTGTGTGAAACACGGTTGGTACAGTACTAACAGCTTGATTTAACACTTCTAGTCAACACATATAAATATCATTATGAGATACTTCCCTCGCCCCCCCCCCCCCCTTTCTAAACATGTATATATGCATTTGTTTTGCTCCTTCGTGCTACATTGTTGTTATATCGTAGTCCGTAAACATAACTTCATAATAACTTTGCAATATTCCTGGCAGGATTGGAAAGAGAATCGGTGATGAAAAGGACTGCCCACACATCATTATGTCTCATAGCAAAAGATATTAATAAAAAGGGCACAATGCAAAAAAAAAAAAAAGCAAACAGTCTCTCGAGTTATTATGTTACAAATATTATACAACACATCTCAAACTTTGTATATACCGGTAATCTCCCAACGTAGCTCTCTCTCTCTCTCTCTCTCTCTCTCTAGTGACCTCAACGATAAGGCTATGATCAGAACCCTCCCCGAAGCAAATCTGGATCTACTAAAGTCCTGGATTAGGGAAAAACTGGAAATTTCACCGAAAGAATGCATCATCTACTGTGGCACTCAGGACCTGCTTGACGAAGATGTAACGTTGGAAAGAGTCCTCGATAACCTGGGCGCCATTGTGGCTGAACTCAAAGAGAAAAATAATGACATTGTAGTAAAGGTTTGTGAACTTGTTCCGGGTCTAGAAGCAAGCCATGATTTGAATAGTAAAATAAATCAATATAACTGTAAATTGTTAGAATGGTGTGACAGAAATGGTGTTTTTTTAATTGAGACACAAAGGTTTTTTAATCTTGGAACAGGCGATATTGATACAAATTGCTATGAAAACTAGGATGATAAAAACTATGATTTGCTAAATAGAATTGGTGCGGTTAGGTTGCTAGATGCAATTTCATCTATATGCTCAAATGACTTTCTCTGTTATAATTGGAAAGAAATCAAGTCAAATATATGTAATCAGATAAATAATAACTATAGGTTTAATCATGTAAAGAGTAAAAGTAGCAACCTTAAGATAAATCGGGAGGTAGAAGGAAGGAATAAAAATAGGTTACATAGAAATAGCTATCAACACTCAAGGAATAATAGTTATCATCAAGGTAAACTTGGTTATGGTAGAGACCAAGCGCACTTTAGTAGTACAAATGCTAGACATGGATATGATAGAACTAACAGAGAAGTTAACGACTACTATTATCCATATACAGAAAGAAATAGGTATGGGTGTTACAAATGTGGTGAATTTAATCACCACCAATCTGACTGTAGGTTCGACCATAAGTTTAGGTGTTACTCATGCCATGAATATGGACACAAAAGCAAACAATGTCCATTACTAGGACATAGGCCAAGAAGGCAGTTCCATTGAGAATGCTAAATGTAATGATTTTCTAAAAATTGTACATATAAATGCCCAATCAATACTTGGTCATATACTTGAAATACAGTTAATGCTAGAAGAACAAAGTATCGATATTTTATGTATTAGTGAGACATGGCTGTATCCTTCTATAAGTGATACCTTTATTCATATACCTGAGTATAATATATATCGTGAGGATCATGGTCGAGGTGGAGGTGTATGTTTGTATATAAGGAATTATTTGAAAGTCACCGAGCTGAAATTTGGAGGGAGTGGAAGATAAGTGGGTCTCCGTCCAACATCGAAAATTTCCCTCTATTATTGTCGGGTGCGTGTACCGCCATCCTAAAGCTGCTGTTACCTCTTTTAACTATATTTCAGACGTCTTTAAGGAAGTAATTTTACGCAATAAACCTATTTTCATTTACGGGGATTTTAATGATGATCCGTTAAAAAAGGAGAACAAACTGGGTAAGTTAATTAAAAACTTAAGAGTCTAGCAGAATGGGGACCAAACGTGGTTTTAGGGTACCCACAAAGTTTTTTTGCGGATTATATATCTTTGAGACATGCTGATTCAGAATGCATTTGATGCCACCTTGGCACCCTTGAGCATTTTGCATAATATGCTAATTAAGTCGGCCATTATGAAAATTTTGTTTTTAGGGTATAACTTTTTTATTTGACCAGATACAAGGGAGATCATGATGTCTACCCCAGGTATAGAGGGTCTCTGATTCTGATGATACCATTTTTAACATGATTACTAATTTGCATATGCATGTTATGCTAATTAGGTGACGGGAATTACCCAAATTTGGTATTTTGGCTAAAGCTTGCATATGTTGCCATTAAGAGAGTAATTTCTATGCCTTTCCCAATGTTAATGGGTCTCAGATTCTACTTTTGCCATTATTAGTGCCTTTTTTGCATATATTTGCATTCCATATGGATTTGCATATGCATAAATTTAGTGTAAATGGTTGAAATTTCCGACTTATGGCAAAATATAACAATGATACATGTAACATTTCCCTGATTGTACTAATTAGTCCCAGACTGCTACACAGACCTCCAGGATGATGAACTATAGTCATTTGCATAATCTGCATATATTATGCTAATTAGCAGTCATAATGTCTTTAGTTACTCAGTTTAGCAAGTCATTGTCCTCTCCACCACTTTGATAGTCCTCCCCTTCATCAGCCTCATCGTTTTGCTTGTTGTATGTATTTCGACAGTTTGATTCTCCACGACATGCGCAGAAAAATGTGCAAGGCAAGTGTCCACTGTTACAGCCACACCTCTGAGAACTACATGGTTCATTGGTTGAACACCCACAACGAAGCATCTCTAATACCTCAGGAGGTGCTAGGGCAACGTCTGGTGGGAGAGTCTTTGGGATCAGTGTTTTGGTGCTTTCTTCACGAGATCACCCATAGCTAGTAGGCTCAAACGATGGAGGGTCCGGCAGGGGTGCCGATTTCCATACTGCTGTTTGAACATGGGCACGCAAGACATTTTCTCTAAATGCCTCAGTTGTGGGTGGGATGGTCTTTAAGGCTGGGGCGGCTGTAATGTTCTTCTTGCCCATCTTTTTTTACCATAGTTCAACGCGAGCCTTTGACAAGTCATCCCTCTCCTTGCTGCCTTAGCATGCAGAAATGAACTTAGTAGCTTCTGCCATTACTTTATCCAATGATGAGTCAAGATCCCCCAGATATTGGAAAGCGTGTCCTTGCTTCACCAGCTTGTTTATCATAGTTCCCTTTCCAATGCCCTGAAGCTTGGCAACGGTATCGCACCCAGAAAGCGCATGGGCCACCAAAAGATTTGGCACTATTGCTGCATGTTTTTTCACTGTGGCCTGTATGTCAACTGAGATCTGCTCACAGCTTGTGGCTTCCATGATCAGGGCACAGTTCAACATTTCCTGGCTACAAAAATGCACTAAGAGAACAAAGACGTCTGTGTCATCACAAATGACTTTTATTGTCTTTACAATGTCCATTTGGGCAATTTGCAGTATCTGATAGATCATAGTGACGTCAGCTTCTTCATGGGTAGTTCTGAGGTCCCTGCGATGAATCTGATAACCGCAGAACAGTTCAATTGGAATTGGGTCCCGACCACACACAACTATCTTGTTGTGAATGGGTTCACCACTGGTTACACAGAGCTCCACCAGATGATCACAGATGATATCAATCAGCTGTACTTTGTTTGCATGGACTTGCAAGACAACTGCTTGAGGGGGCAAAGGACTTGAAAGGTTTTGATTATAGTCCGACAAAGAACCACCCGACGCCATCGATGGGGATTCTTTTTATCTTTTTTCCATGATACACACGTCACCACAGAATATGCAATGTACCTTAAAGTCAAAATAGGGTGATACAGATCGACGCATACGCTTTTCATCGCGATTATCGTCAGTAACCTGTGGCGATGAAGATCGCTTCTGAGAATGCTTTAAATGATGTGATGATACATAGGTAGAAACGCAAGATCGATGACAGAATATGGATGCATTTTCATCTTCAGCAAGTAGTTGCTCCAGTTCCACGTGACGACCATCATGATGGACCTCTTTACTAGCATTGATGATTGAATGAATACGGTGTGGTCCACATCGGGTCCTTGGCTTCCCAGCTTGGCTCTCTGGACATGGCTCAAAAAAGCAGGGTTCTTCAGGGTGATCCATCACCAGATTGACTGAAAAAGAAGTAAAAAAGTTTAATTTGGAGTTGTGGACCAGGTTGGAGACATCATTCATGCTACTATAGTTTGTCTGGTTAAATTGAAAAAGACTATAGCAAACAAAACCTGTTGTTTCTTGGATCAAATGAAAGCATCAGTAATCCCCTA
>NC_090730.1:130493618-130496118 GCF_036898095.1 Palaemon carinicauda
ATAATATATATATATATATAGGAATGAATGGCGAGCGATTGTGACGCAGTTCCGGTAGGCCCTGCTGCTTCCTCCGGTGCCTTAGATGACCGCGGAGGTAGCAGCAGTAGGGGACTCAGCAGTATGAAGCTTCATCTGTGGTGGAAATGTGGGAGGTTGGGCTGTGGCACCCTAGCAGTACCAGCTGAACTCGGCTGAGTCCCTGGTTAGGCTGGAGGAACGTAGAGAGTAGAGGTCCCCTTTTTGTTTTGTTTCTTGTTGTTGTCGGCTACCCCCCAAAATTGGGGGAAGTGCCTTTGGTATATGTATGTATGTATGTATGTATATATATATATATATATATATATATATTATAATATATATATATATATATATATACATAGATTGTTTTGGTAACATATGTCTCCATTATCACTATCTCCTCTACCAATCTACTTTATCCAAATTCTTTCCACTCTTTGTTTCCAAGACGATAATGAAACTATATTTTCAGAATTCTCAATATTCATAATGGTTATAAACTTCTTCCCTGGTCATTTGTCTTTTCAAGAGACTTCCTCCTTCTCTCTTTTACTTAGCTATTGTATCTCATATCTCTTTATCCTTTCTCTCCTTAATGCAAGATTCTCACAACTGGTGTTATGTGTTATAAAAATGTCTTGTCGGGTTTCGCTCGACTGAGCTTTATAACCGGCAGGAAGAGAAACGTGAGAACATATAACATTCCAAAGCTATTTCAAATGTTGCCATAAAATCTATTTTTTTTCCTACGCCTAACTTTTCTTCAAAGGAAAGAGTGCTGGATGATCTAGTCATCCACCTTCACATTCTCTTATCTAACATAAAATAAATGAGAATAAAAAAATTATAACGGAAGTGAAGTGATACCACAGGAATATTAAAGCATGGCTTTCACCATTTCTTTATTCTTTCTTAACAATGGCTTTTTCGGGGCCAATTTCCATTTTTTTTTTTATTTAAATTCCGAGTAAAATCATATCGCATTTCAAAATATTTGCCCATTTATCAGTTTTCTTTTTTAAACAATGGCGTTGTTTTAGTTCTTTGTTGTATGTATACATTGAAACTATTTTCAAAGGAATGTGAAATAAACTTTTGGGTAATACTGCTGACAGTTATCTCATATAACCCATCAATAAGAAGCTTATTTGTTACCATATTTTGTTGTGGTTTTTGTGTGAATTATCATTATTATTTACTAAAACATGTGAATGGTAACATTCTAAAATTCAAATGCTCACATTCGTAACACACGAAATAAAAGGCTATGGATTTCCAAATAGAATTTTCCGCTTTTAGTCAAGCGAAAGAAGTATTTTAAAAGCCGTCTGAAATATGAAATAATTGAAAACAAATATCAGAATATTCATATAGACAAACATGCATTGCAAATATGTGTGTGAAAAAGGCAAAGGATCACATACTTCATAATGGTATTTCCGCTTCATTGACACTTAAGAGTCACCATCAACAACACTGAAAGAATGTTTGCACCACAGGCATACAGTTAAGAAGTGAAGTGGCTCTGTACAAAACGAAGTGACACCATGACACATCAAGAATAAGGATAACACACAATAATATAAGTGTATATGGGCTTGCAAGTTGATAATGAAAGCCACCTACTGAATGATGTTTTTTTTTTTTATGATTGGTTTAAATGACCATGGAAATACTATTAACGTGCACACAGGAACATTTCATTTCAATAGGAGTAAAACAAATGCATTGAGTACGCTATATTCCTTTTCATAAATGACAAAGCCTAAAGAAAACTAATAGCGACCTGGGAGAGTTTATTTTTGTGTGTGTTTAGAATGAAAAGTAATATCATAGAATGTGTTATAATAAAAATAAAAACACGGTGGGTTGTATCATATGTCACAGTTCCTTTTCAAGGCAATAGGAATTCTACCTTAAACGTTAAAAGCAAGAGCTCAAAATACTGTACCCGGCTAAATAAGTTATGTTATCAATTTTTTTATTTTTTTTTATTTTTTTTTTTTGAATCGTCAAATCTCTATTTCCAGAAATATCGAATTCAATTTCAGTCCAACTCACAGCGACGTAAATTACATACATTTTTAATCGAAAGAATCGTAAAGAGAAAAATCCCGAGTTCCACCTGTGTTATTAAAGCGATTAATATGATTTAGATACGATATAGGTTTTCCATCAAAGTATCCATTTGGTCAAGAGTGCTTACATAATTGATTCTAAGGTTTCAACAATAATTAATCAACATTAAAACTTCTACTAACTAGAAAAGCACTATGAGAGCGCAGACCTCCGTCATGGAAGCTTATTTCTCGAAACCAGCTTGCCTTTCCCAGATTAAATTTAAACCGTAGGAACCGCACGCATATTTGAAGTCAGTGTGACAATAATGTGCGAACTTGGGGTTAAGGTTAGGGTTAATTCGGTTGACCTTTTGCTTGACCTTGACCCCTTTGACCTAGGACTTTCAAATTTAAATCGC
>NC_090730.1:130501118-130503618 GCF_036898095.1 Palaemon carinicauda
ATTAATGTGTATGTGGATTCATATCCAAATAACTATATGGAGTTTTTCAACGTTGGCTTTTGTCTTTTTTTTTTCCATAAACATTAATTCCTTACGTGTTAGATACGAACATTATAATCCTTTATATATGAGCAATAGTATTTATGAATTTCAAACATTTCTTGCAAGTGTTAACATCATGGACGACTGCAGTGGATGACACTGCAATTATTCAAGTCCGACAAATAAATAAAAAAAAAAATAATTACTGATCAATAGGAGCTCACAGAACTGAAATTGTACAGAAGGTATTCAATTGTCAGGCAATAACGTTCCATTGATATCCTTGATATTGTTAGAAATATTACTGGGGGAGGTAACTGTTAATTTTCTGTTTATAGGATTAATCTAGGTATTTATCTACAATTATTGAGGGTGACAATTGAATTGGAAATATTATATGACTAGAACATTGATAGTTATAAATAATACTCATGATACTAATAACAATGATAATCACTGATATGCTTTATTGAATCAGCTTCTAAAATCTAATTTGTGAACCTTTCTCAGGTATTTACCTAATTTTCCTACTTCTGTCTTCCATTATCATCTATATATATATATATATATATATGTATATACATATATATATATATATATATGTATGTATATATATATATATATATGTATGTATGTATATATATATATATATATAGTGCTTTGCTATTCATATGACTTCCCAATATAAACTCAGAGAGAGAGAGAGAGAGAGAGAGAGAGAGAGAGTATTGAACCATATTTACTAAATTAAATATTTGCTCCAAAAGCATTTTAAAATTTTTTACTGCGTCAAGGGGATTCTGAACTACATGAAAATGTACTATATTTTTATATATAATATTGTTAATGCTTCTTCTTACTTCCTATATTATTTCTTAGTCTCCTCTCCAAAATTGTGCTTTGTCTACATTATCACTATCTCCTCTACCACTCTACTTTCTCCCAATTCTTTCCAGACTTTGTTTCCGAGAGCATAATGAAACTATATTTCCAAAACTCTCAACATCCATAATGGTTATAAACTTCTTCCCTGGTCATTTATCTTTTCAAGAGACTTCCTCCTTCTCTCCTTTACTTAGCTATTGTATCTCATATCTCTTTATCCTTTCTCTCCTTAAAGCGCATTTCTCACAACTGGTGTTATGTGTTATAAAAATGTCTTGTCGGGTTTCGCTCGACTGAGCTTTATGACCGGCAGGCAGAGGAACGTGAGAACATATAACATTCTAAAGCTATTTCAAATGTTGCCATAAAATCTATTTTTTTTCCTACGCCTAACTTCTCTTCAAAGAAAATAGTGCTGGATGATCTAGTCATCCACCTTCACATTCTCTTATCTAACATAGAATAATTGAGAATAAAAAAAAATGATAACGGAAGTGAAGTGATACCAAAGGAACATCAAAGCATAACTTCCGCCATTTCTTTATTCCTCCTTAACAATGGGCTTTTCGGGACCAACTTCCATTATTTGGTTTTAAATGCGGAGAATAATCATATAGCATTTCAAAATATTTGGCCAATTGCCCGTCTTTTTAAAACAATTGCGTTGTTTTAGTTCTTTGTTGTATGTATACATTGAAACTATTTTCAAAGGAATGTGAAATCAACTTTTGGATAATACTGCTGACAGTTATCTCCTCAAACCCATCAATAAAATATTTCTATATAGCTTGCTGAAAGACTCCTTTTCATGTTTTTTTATATATATATATATTTAACACTTGGTGAATAATCATTAATGGGGTACCAGTCAAAACAATGTCGATGTACAATGAGAGGTAGTGAATATGAGGATTAGATTGGTATTGTAGGATTTGTGGCCCAGCGTTGAGGCCATGGAGTCTATTTAAGTAATGGACGGGAAACTCAACAGTCCCTGTATTATGTAAAGTTAAAAGAGGTTGGGCAGCAAATAAATAAAGTGTAAATGAAGGTTATAAATTGAAGGGAATCACCAAGTGAACGCTTTTGCATCCTTTTAATACAAGAACCATGCCTCTTTAGCGAAGGCAATAATGTTTATCAAAAGTCTTTCCATAAGGCTCTTTTAAACTACATTATCACAGTTTACCTTTCTGGTTCTCCATCTGAGTTCAGAAATAGTCAGAATTAGCTCACTTATTACTCACAAGAGTGGCAACACCATGTTTCAATAGGTTCTGACTAATCTGAGCGAAAATGACACTTGAGATCCCGCAAGAGAAATCTGTGTTGTACCAACCGTGTGTCACACAATTGTACATAATTCCTTTTGCATATATTATGCTTGTATCTTCGCTCTTCCCTTGCACTAAACGAACATGAAAATTCATGTCTGCTGTTTCCTCTGTAACATTGTCTGTCTTGTTAACTTGTTATGTCCTGTTGCCTTGAGGTTTTGTATATAAAGGAGAGTGTTCTATAACAATATAACTCAGTTGATTGCATCCTGCCTTTGAGTTCGGCGGATGGGAGG
>NC_090730.1:130511118-130523618 GCF_036898095.1 Palaemon carinicauda
CTTTGTAACAAAAATATGTAAAATAAAAAAGTTAATTCTTAAAAATAACAAATTTACATATACTAACTTGAATTAAGAATACAACGAAATTAACGAAGAAGTATTAGGTAATTTACATAATATACTTACATCTACATGAGAGGAGATCATTCTATGGGCTGGCTATCCTTTTTTCAATGCACAAATAAAATATAAATAAAACCAATATTAAACTGTATTTAGTCTACACTAGACCAGCTTCGTAAGAATATATATTCCTTATCATTAGAGCTACATGGGGAGATTAACGGTGTATAAACAAAGTTTTAGATTAGAATAATAATTATAATATTAAAACTCGAGAGATGGGTCTTTTTGGTATTGGGCCCTTTTTATTAATATCTTTTATTATGAGACATAACTCTAGTAAATATCTGTGGAAAAGAGATATTAGAATGATGGGTGGGAATTTCCTTTCATCACGATTTTTTTTTTTTAGTGGTGCTACTAATATTGCAGTTATCATACAGTTTTGTTTACGTATTACAATATAACAACAGATATATATATATATATATATATATATATATATATATATATATATATATACATATATATATATATATATATATATATATATATATATATATATATATATATATATATACATGTATATATATGTATATATATATGTATATATATATATATATATATATATATATATATAAATATATATATATATGCGTGTGTGTGTGTGTGAGTGTGCAAACGTGCCTGTATCTACAAATCTTCTGAAAGCCGTTTACTATCTCAAAGTTAATTTTCTTCTAAGTATTAAGATGAATGTGACGCATGTTTAGTTTAACTATATGTTGCATATAACAATTTCTATTTGCCATAACAATTTTTAAAGGCAAAACCTTTGGCAGAGTACTGTACGGCAATTTCCACCTTTAAAAGAATTATTGCATGCAATGGGATACTTTGTAAGATCAATTCTGTTGCTAATTTAACGTTTTAACATGAAGACTCGACCTTTCTACCATTGGATTTATTAATAGACATAAATAAAACTATAAACTGTATGTTTTTCTAAGCTTTGAAAAGACAAATATCGTTTACTGACCTTATAGCAAGCAAAAGTTAGCAGTTGCTTTTCAAAGTTTTCAAATTGTATCGTGATTTATTCGTATGAATAGGAACTTCTGGCAATCCTTTCTTCAGGAAGATTACTTTTATTATAATAATAATAATAATAATAATAATAATAATAATAACAATAATAATAATAATAATAATAATAATAATAATAATAATAATAATTTTTATTATTATTATTATTATTATTATTATTATTATTATTATTATTATAATTATTATTATTATTATCATTATTAATAATGAAAGGAAATTAACTATACAAATGAGTCAAGCTTGACACTTAAAGAACTGGCCTCTTTAAGAAGGAAAGGGGTTTCGATATATAAAACAAGGCATTGAAAAAAAGAATTAGGCATTATAGACGTTAACAACCATATGGAAAGTCACAACGTCAATATATCTTTCCTTCTAATTGCGTATAAAAAGGTATGAGGAATAATTACTCAAGAATAGGATTGTAAAGTTGCATAGAATTGCAGCACATACAAACAACAAAACCTTCGCCAAATAAAGTAATTAATAATGCTAATAAAATTCTCAGAAAATCACGAATCCCTCAGGAGTGTCGTCAACATTACATATGCAAAGAAGATAAAAAAAATTAAACAGACCTTTACTTTAATACCACGGAAGATATATTATTTAAATTTTGCAAGTTGGGGACTTAAAAATATTTGATCACATTCGAGCAGTAAAACATAAAACGAATCTTTACAAACAATAGTTCATGGGGCAGTGTTTTTTTTATTTTTATAGACACTTTGCAGGTTTTTAAAACAACACTTCTTCTCCTTGGAATTCTATTCCACAGTACAATCTAACATTACAAACTGTAATGGACACTAAAGGCTACAATGTCGGGAAAATATTATCTAGCCAACTATATATGACCCTACAAATCTACCAACCATATTAATAATGCAAATTCCACTGAGGGTTAAATAAAACGTTACCTTTGCCTAATCTATTGAAGAAACAAAAGGTCTGATTTATTGTATAGAAATTGTTTTCCTTAATAGAACTGAAGTAATCGCGTCATAAAAGAGTATGGGTTTACCGAGATAATTTTGTTTTAAGTTATCCTTAAGTTTTGCGAAAGTTGGTAGATTAGATGAAGAAGAAGTTCTCTCTCTCTCTCTCTCTCTCTCTCTCTCTCTCTCTCTCTCTCTCTCTCTCTCTCTCTCTCTCTCTCTCTCTCTCTTTCTTTCTTTCTTTCTCTCTCTCTCTCTCTCTCTCTCTCTCTCTCTCTCTCTCTCTCTCTCTCTCTCTCTCTCTCTCTCATATATATATAAATATATATATATATATATATATATATATATATATATATATACATATATATATATATATATATATATATATATATATATATATATTACAAAATCTACAGATTAAACAACAGAAATGAATTATTACTAGTCTAGAAGTTCAAAATATTTGGGATAGGCAAGAACATATTTAAATCATGCAATAATAAAAGTATAAACTAAATAACAATCATATAACAAGGTAAAAAAAAAAAAGTGAATTGTATACCTCAAGGTTAACTGGACTATTATTTGGAAAAGAAATTATTAGGATGAACTTGAATTAAGTTAAATGAAACTGAGAGTGAGGATCTTTTTTATTGATTTGATAATTTACTTTGTAACCGCTTTTGTTTGCTTAAGCCTTCAAGGCAATTATAAAATCTTCCGCAGCATTAAGTAATGATAATAAAAATAATCATATCCAAACAACGACAAAAGCACTACAAATACTTTTTCTTTTACTAAAACTATCATGCATACTGTTATTCTTATTGCTGATGATTATTTTCCTTATCCACTAAAAGAAAAGAAAATGATTAACTTGTCAGAGTGTATAAGTTTTGTACTTTTTAAAGAGAAGTGTGAAAATAGATTATAGAGAGTGCAAAAGGGAGAAATTGGTGTAAGAGGCCTTCTCTGCTCAGCAATAAACACACATAGATAAGAACACACACAACTACACACACATTTATATGTATGTATATATATGTAAATATATATATATATATATATATATATATATATATATATATATATATATATATATATATGTATATATATATATATATACATATATATATATATACACACACACACACACACACACACACATATATATTTATATATATATATATATATATATATATATATATATATATATAAGAATGATGCAAGTAAAGGAGAAAAGAACAGTAATTTAACTAAATTTGTATTAAAATCAACACAAGAGATAAGTGAAAAGTTCCTAAACAAGACAAAGGAAAAATATAGAATAAAACTAAAATCCTAGTAATGAAAAGATTGAAAATGAGGAATAAATTCCTAGAGAGATGAAATAGAATTAGCAGAATTGTCCAAAATAATAAACAAACTAAACTCCCAAGATATCCTTGAACACAATCAAGACTAAAATTGAGGAAGAAGCTTCAAAAGGATGAAAAGAAAACTTGACACAGGGCTCCAAATGATGCTTGCTTTAAAGGGTGAAAATGAAAATATCAACAGTAGATATGGAGTGACAAATATTACAGAGGATTTCTTTACAATGCTATACAACATTGATATAAGAAATAGTGATTTAATCAAATAGTCCTACCGGTATAACTTATGCATCTGAAACTTGGAGCCTTACTGACCCCTTAGAACATAAACTTTGAAACTCAAAGAGCTAAGGAAAGAATAATTATGGGAATAACACTAAGAGACAGAAAAAGAGCAGTCTGGATACGAGGGCAAACTGAAGTGCAGGATATTTAAACATGTTAGAAAAAGAAATGGACATGGGCATGACATATAGTGAGAATAACAGACTGTAGATAGACATTAAAAATAACAGATTGGGTCCCTAGAGATTGCAAAAGCAGGGAAAGGAACATAAGACTATGGATTGACGAACCAAGAAAGTTTTCGGGTGTAGCCTGGCATAGAAAGATCATAAAAAAGACACACGTGAAAGGACATGTCTCAGCCTTTGTTATGCAGTGGACTAGTAACAGCTGCTGCTGCTGATGATGATGATGATGATGATAATGATGAGATATATATATATATATATATATATATATATATATATATACATTTCATATATATATATATATATATATATATATATATATATTTCATATACATATATATGCATATATATATATATGTATATATATATATATATAAATAAATATATATATATATACATATATATATATATATATATATATATATATATATATATATATATATATATATATATATATTTAGGTAGTTAAGAGGTAAAATAAATCCCGCTCCCTATCAATGATCTAAAGAACGCAGTAAGAACGTGGGGGTAAAAACACTCGAAAGTGAAGCAAGTGTCCTACCGTTCAAAAAAAGGAGAGCAAGAAAAAACATTTCGATATCCAACACATTTTCACTCATCAAACGTAGGAAGGGCTCTTATGGCACGAATCAATAAATTCTTGGGAGGCAGATGGAACTCTCTCCATAGCCCTATAACATAGTTTTCAAATCTATTATCATTATTATTATTATTGTTGTTGTTGTTGTTGTTGTTGTTGTTATCACACATCTGAGAAATAAATTAGAATAATCCGAAAATGTGGTAACAATTGTAAGACATTTCCATATGTATATATAACTATAAAACGATTCCTGCTGATATAGAAGGTAAATTTCCTCAAAGATGAATAATAAGAAACAAACCTATGATGAAATATCACTTAAGCCATAAACAAGACCAACTTCTTGTGAATCTGTCCGATCGACAAAGAAAACTGAAGATAAGGGAAGTAAAAAATGACTTCAATATTCCAAACTGGAACTGGAAAGGCAACCAGAAAACTTTGGTAGAATCAAATCTTATTACAAGAAAAACATGACCGTTTATCTTCTTTATATAAAAGCCGATTATTGAATTTGAATAGGGAAATTGAATGAGACACAGAGGGATATATATACTACAGACAATGTACTTGAATAAGTGGTGGAGGCCCCATTCTTATATACACTGCAGATCGACATCATCAACAGAAGATGGTTGAAACGTGTAGAGAGAGAGAGAGAGAGAGAGAGAGAGAGAGAGAGAGAGGGAGAGAGAGAGAGAGAGAGAGAGAGAGAATATACTATTTGACGTTCAATGTACTAGCAGCATGATTTAACACTTCTAGTCTACATATATAAACATCATTATGAGATACTTCCCTGCCCCCCCCCCCCCCCTTTCTAAACATGTATATATGCATTTGTTTTGCTCCTTCGTCCTACATTGTTGTTATATCGTAGTTTGTAAACATAACTTCATAATAACTTTACAATATTCCAAGCTGGACTGGAAAAAAGAATCGGTGATGAAAAGGACTGCCCATACATCATTATGTCTCATAACAAAAGATATTAATAAAAAGGGCCCAATGCCAAAGAAAAGCAAACAGTGTCTCGAGTTATTATGTTACAAATAATATACTTCATATCTCAAATTTTGTATATACCGGTAATCTCCCAACGTAGCTCTCTCTCTCTCTCTCTCTCTCTCTCTCTCTCTCTCTCTCTCTCTCTCTCTCTATCTATCTATCTATCTATATATATATATATATATATATATATATATATATATATATATATATATATATATATATATATTATATGTATACATATATATATATATATTTATATATATGTATATATATATATATATATATATATAGAGAGAGAGAGAGAGAGAGAGAGAGAGAGAGAGAGAGAGAGAGAGAGAGAGAGAGAGAGAGAGAGAGAGAGAGTAATTACAATTACTGCAATATTTGACCAACCCGAGTAAGAGACGTTTATTACATATCCAAGTCACAAGCAAAACCTCTATCATACAAACCTATTCAAAACCCTACGGAAACGAAAGCCATCAAACAGTACTCATTCAAAATGAACCCGTAAAGCTTTAGGCGCCTGAGTTTAATCTTAATTGAAGCAGATGCTTCAAATGCTTTTGTTTACACAAAGACCTCTACAACACTGCCACCATTCTGACTGCCATGATAAATCTTGTGTATATTCATCACACTGGCATGGGACATAATTTGTCATCTTTTTAATTTTCAAGATTGATCAAGTTCACCTGTATAAAGAGGGTAATTTTTATGAATGATAAATAACTCTAAAATTAGGTAATGAATTAATATAATCTAGTAATTATTTGGCAAATCATAATAACTGCACTCGGGGTCGGTCTAGTTAAAGATCAAGTCAATTACCAGTAACACAAGAATCACCAAGAAGAAGAGATAGAAAAACATCAAATTTGATTTCTTTAAAAGTACTTATGGTGTGAAAGATATTACAAGTGTAATGAACATATGCATTGCATACGAATTTCGCTTGTTTTAAGAATGTCTTTTCCAATGAATGTTTTGTTTTAAATTCAAACATATTAATGTGTATGTGGATTCGTATCCAAATAATAATGTGATGTTTACAATGTTGGCTCATGTATTTTTTTTTCTCCTTTTTTTTTTAATGAAATTTTACTCTTTGCTACATATTAACTTGTTTCTTGTTATGTACGAACATTATAATCCTTTACATATGAGCAATAGTATTTATGAAATTCAAACATTTCTTCACGCAAGCCTTAACATCAAGGACGCCTGCAGTGGATGACACTGCAATTATTCAAGTCGGACAAACAAATAAAGAATTTAAATTAATGATCAATAGGAGCTCATAGAACAGAAATTGTACAGAAGGTTTTCAATTGTCAGGCAATAATGTTCCATTGATATCCTTGATATTGTCAGAAATATTTCTGGGGGAAGGAACTGTTAATTTCAGTGATAAATGAACTTTGTGTCATTTGTCTTCTGTTTATAGAATTAATTTAGGTATTTTTCTGCAAATATTGAGGGTGACAATTGAATTGGAAATATTGTATGACTAGAACATTGAAAGTTATGATACTTATAAAACTAATAAGAATGATACCCACTGATATGCTTTATTGAATCAGCTTCTAAAATGTAATTTGTGAGTCTTTCACATACAAATTCAACAATTTTCCTAAGTTTCCTACTTCACCTAGCCAGCAAATCACTATTATCAAAAGTTTCTTTTTTCTACTATCATCTGTGAGTATGTATATATATATATATATATATATATATATATATATATATATATATATATTTATATATACATAATATGTATATATATATATATATATATATATACACATATATATGTATATATATAAATATTATTATTATTATTACCAGCCAAGCCACAACCCTAGATGGAAAAGCAAGATGCTATAAGCCCAAGGGCTCCAATTGGAAAAAATAGCCCAGTGAGGAAAAGAAATAAGGAAATAAATAGATGATGAGAACAAATTAACAATAAATCATTCTAAAAACAGTAAAAACGTCAAAACAGATATATTATTATTATTATTATTATTATTATTATTATTATTATTATCATTAATATCATTATTATTATCATTATTATTATTATTATTATTATTATTATTATTGGAAAAGCAGGACGCTATAAGCAAAGGGAGCCCCAACAGGGAAAACAGCCCAGCTAGGAAAGGAAACAAGGAAAAATAAAATATTTTAGGAAGAGTAACAACATTAAAATAAATATTTCCTATGTAAACTAAAAAACTTTAACAAAACAAGAGGAAAAGAAATTAAATAGAATAGTGTGCCCGACTGTACCCTCAAGCAAGAGAACTCTAATCCAATACAGTGGAAGACCATGGTACAGAAGATATGGCACTACCCAAGACTAGAGAATAATGGTTTGATTTTGATTTTATATAATCTATAAAAAGACTTATGTTCGCCTGTTCAACAAAAAAAATATTTGCTCCAACTTTGAACTTTTGAAGTTCTACTGATTCAACAACCCGATTAGGAAGATCCTTCCACAACTTGACCACAGCTGGAATAAAACTTCTAGAATACTGAGTAGTATTGAGTCTCATGATGGAGAAGGCCTGGCTATTAGAATTAACTGCCTGCCTAGTATCACGAACAGGATGGAATTGTCCAAGAAGATCTGAATGTAAAGGATGGTCAGAGTTATGAAAAATCTTATGCAACATGCATAATGAAATAATTGAACAACGGTGCCAAAGATTAATATCTAGATCAGGAATAAGAAATTTAATAGACCGTAAGTTTTTGTCCAACAAATTAAGATGAGAATCAGCAGCTGTAGACCAGACAGGAGAACAATACTCAAAACAAGGTAGAATGAAAGAATTAAAACACTTCTTCAGAATAGATTGATCATCGAAAATTTTGAAAGACTTTCTCGATAAGCCAATTTTTTGAGCAATGGAAGAAGACATATACCGAATGTGTTTCTCAAAAGTAAATTAGCTGTCGAGAATCATATCTAAAATTTCAAAAGTCATACAAAGTTAAAGAAACATTATCAATACTGAGATCCGGTTGTTGAGGAGCCACTGACCTTGACCTACTTACAATCATACTTTGAGTTTTGTTAGGATTCAACTTCATACCCCATAATTTGTACCATACACTAATTTTAGTGCATGATATGTGTATGTTTTCTAGGCCAAACCACATGTCATGTGTATATTGTATGAAAAGTAATGGGCCAAGAACACTACCCTGTGGAACACCAGATATCACATTCCTATACTCACTATGGTGCCCATCAACAACAACTCTTTGAGATCTATTACTTAAAAAATCAATAATAATACTAAGAAACGACTCACCCACTCCCAACTGTTTGAGTTTGAAAGCAAGGTCCTCATGATTAACACGGTCAAAGGCAACACTAAAATCAAGGCCAGTCATACGATCTTCCTGACCACAATCAAGGGATTTCTGTATAGCATTGGAGATTGTAAGAAGGGCATCACATTCTCCAATGCCTTTACGAAAACCAAATTGCAAACTAGGGAATAGATGATTACCTTCAGCAAACCTATTAAGACGTTTTGCTAGAAGACGTTAAAAAACTTTAGATAGTACGGGACTTATGGAAATTAGGCGGTAATCAGTTGGACTTGAGCTACCACAAACACATTTACATAGTGGAGTAACATTACCAATTCTCTAACAAGTGCTAAAAGCTCCTTATCTTGCTAACTTGCGCAAAATAACAGATAACTTTGGAGCTAAGAAATCTGCAGTCTTTATGAAAAAACAAAGGAAAAATACCATTTGGGTCTACACCTCCATAAGCATCAAGGTCCATCAACAGAGCTTTAATTTCACGAGATCGAAAAGCTAAACTATTTAGTTGAACCTCCGGAAAACATGAATGAGGGAGTTCAAGTTTTTCAATACTCTGTTTACTGTCAAAAACATCAGCCAAAAGTGTTGCCTTTTCCTTTGGACAGTGAGTGACTGAGCCATCTAGTTTAAGTACAGGAAGAACTGTTGCATCTACACCAAAGAGTACAGATTTAAGGCTAGACCACCATTTATGTTCCTGAGTTGTACCAGAAAGGGTTTTTTTATAGTTAAATTGTATTCCATTCCAGATGAAGCATAAACTCTCTGAGCAAAAACTCTAAGCTGAGTATAGTTGTTCCAGGTCAAATCTGATCTGTTACCCTTCCAAAGATGATAGGCCTCTTGCTTCTCCAATTAAGCATGTTTACAATCATCATTGAACAACGGGTTGTCCTTCACTCGGTACCTTAGCACACGAGAAGGGATACGCCTATCAATTATGTTGACTAGATTCTCATTCAAAGGGACAACAGGATCAACTCTACTATATAATTGGGACCAATTCAAGCACAAAAGATCATGGAAAATCCCATTCCAATCTGCTTGAAATTTCATATAAATTTTACAAGAGTATGATACATCAGAACAGGCTGCTCAGTCTTCAGTACTAATGAAATCAAGGCCGGATCAGATGTACCGACTGGAGAACCAACCTTACTAGCTATAACACCAGGGGAGTCAGTGTATACGAGGTCCAAGCAATACATATGTATTCCCAATATAAACTTAGAGAGAGAGAGAGAGAGAGAGAGAGAGAGAGAGAGAGAGAGAGAGAGAGAGAGAGAGAAGGATTGAACCAGATTTACTAAGTGAAATGTTTGCTTCAGAAACACCTTCAATTTTTTTTGCAGCGTCAATAGGATTCTAAACTTAATGAAAATGTACTCTATTTTTATATATAATATTCTGCATGTTTCTCCTTATTTCCTATATCATTTGTTAGTCTCTCCTACCCAAATTGTGCTTTTCCTCCATTATCATTATCTCCTCTACCATTCTATTTTCTCCCTATTCTCTCTACTCTTTGTTTCCAAGAAGATAATGAAACTATATTTCCAGAACACTCAACATCCATAAAACTATAAACTTCTCCCTGGTCATTTGTCTTTTCAAGAGACTTCCTCCTTCTCTCCTTTACTTAGCTATTGTATCTCATATCTTTTTATCCTTTCTCTCCTTAAAGCGCAATTCTCACAACTGGTGTTATGTGTTATAAAAATGTCTTGTCGGGTTTCGCTCGACTGAGCTTAATAACCGGCAGGCAGAGGAACGTGAGTGCATATAACATTCTAAAGCTATTTCAAATGTTGCCATAAAATCTATTTTTTTTCCTACGCCTAACTTCTCTTCAAAGGAAATAGTGCTGGACTATCTAGTCATCCACCTTCACATTCTCTTATCTAACATAAAATAAGAGTTAAAAATGATAACGGAAGTGAAGTGATACCACAGGAATATCAAAGCATGGCTTTCGCCATTTCTTTATTCCTCTTTAACAATGGGCTTTTCGGGACTAACTTCCATTATTTGGTTTTCAATGCAGAGTAAAATCATACAGCTTTTCAAAATATTTGGCCCATTAATAGTCTTTTTAAAGGAATAGTGTTGTTTTAGTTCTTTGTTGTATGTATATATTGAAACTATTTTCAAAGGCATGTGAAATAAACTTTTGGATAATACTGCTGACAGTTATCTTATCAAACCCATCAATAAGAAACTTATTTGTTACCATGTTTTGTTGTTGTTTTGTGTGAATTATTATTATTATTTACTAAAACATATGAAAGGTAACATTTTAAATTCAAATGCTCACTTTCGTAAGACATGAAATAACAGCCCATGGATTTGCAAGTAGAATTTTGCACATTTAGTCAAGCGAGAGAAGTATTTTAAAAGCAGACTGAAATATGAAACAATTGAAAACAAATATCAGAATATTCATATAGACAAACTAGCATTGCACATATATGCGTAATGAGGCAAAGAATCACATACTTCATAGTGGTATTTCAGCTTCATTGATACTTGCAAGCGTCAACATCCATAACACTGAAAGAATGTTTGTACCATAGACATACAGTAAAACAAATGACACCATGACACATCAAGAATAAGGATAACACACAATGATATAAGAGTATAGGGGACCGCGAGTCGATAATGAAGGCCACCTACTGAATGATGTTTGTTTTTTATGTTTGGTTTAAATGACCATGTAAATACTATTAACGTGCAAACAGAAACATTGTATTTCAAGAAGAGTAAAACAAACACATTATGCACACTATATTCATAATACCACTCCTTTTCATATGTGGCAAAGCCTAAAGAAAACTATTCGCGACCTAGGAGAGTTTTTTTTTTATTTTTTTTTTTTGTGTGTGTGTATGTGTGTGATTGGAATTAAAAGTGATATCATGTAATGTCATATAATAAAAATGAAAAAAACGGTGGGTTGTATCGCATGTCACAGTTCCTTTTCAACGCAATGGAAATTCAACCTTAAACGTTAAAAGCAAGAGCTCAGAATACTATACCCGGCTAAATAAGTTATCTGTTATCTATTTTTTTTTTATCATGTTTTTGGGGGATCGTAAAATCTCTATTTCCAGAAATGTTGAATTCAACTTCAGTCGAACGCACAACGACATAAATTACACGAATTTTTTAATTGAAAGAATCATAAAGAGAAGAATCCACCTGTGTTATTCAAGTTGTCAATATCATTTTCCATCAAAGTATCCATTTGGTCAAGAACACTTTCATAATGGGCTCGACAATAATTAATCAACATTAAAACTTTCACTAACTAGAAAAGCACTCTGCGAGTGCAGACCTCCGCCACGGAAGCTTATTTCTCGAAACCAGCTTGCCTTTCCCAGAATCAATTTAAACCGTAGGCGTATTTAAAGTCTATATGACAACCATGTAAGAACTTTGGGTTAAAGATAGGATTAGTTCGGCTGACCTTTTACTTGACTTTGACCCCTTTGACCTAGGACTTTAAAATGTAAATCGCTTCCACGTCTTAACATAACAATTAATCCCTGAATGTTTCACTACTCTA
>NC_090730.1:130528618-130531118 GCF_036898095.1 Palaemon carinicauda
TATAATACTTATAATCCTAATAACAATGATAATTGCCGATATGCTTTATTGAATCACCTTCTAAAATGTAATTTGTGAACCTTTCACATGTATTTTCAACAATTTTCGTAATTTTCCTATTTACCCTAGTCTACAAATCACTATTATCAACAGTTTCTGTCTTCTATTATCATGTGTGTATATATACAGCATATATATATATATATATATATATATACATATATATACATATATATATACATATGACTTCCAAATATAAACTTAGAGAGAGAGAGAGAGAGAGAGAGAGAGAGAGAGAGAGAGAGAGAGAGAGAGAGAGAGAGAGAGAGAGAGAGAGAGTGATGAAACCACATTTACTAAATGAAATGTTTGCTTAAAAAAAACCTTAGAATAATTTTACAACGTCAAGGGGATTCTGAACTGCATGAACATGTACTATATTTTTATATATAATATTGCGCATGTTTCTTCTTATTTCCCATATTACTTCCTAGGGTCCTCTATCCAAATTGTGCTTTGTCTCCATTTTTATTACCTTCTCTACCAATCTACTTTTTCAAAATTCTCTCCACTCTTTGTTTCCAAGAAGATAATGAAACTATATTTCCAGAACACTCAACATCCATAATGGTTATAAACTTCTTCTCTGGTCATTTATCTTTTCAAGAGACTTCCTCCTTCTCTCCTTTACTTAGCTATTGTATCTCTTATCTCTTTATCCTTTCTCTCCTTGAAGCGCAATTCTCACAACTGGTGTTATGTGTTATAAAAATGTCTTGTCGGGTTTCGCTCGACTGAGCTTTATAACCGGCAGGCAGAGGAATGTAAGAACATATAACATTCTAAAGCTATTTCAAATGTTGCCATAAAATCAATTTTTTCTTCCTACGCCTAACTTCTCTTCAAAGGAAATAGTGCTGGATGATCTAGTCATCCTCCTTCACATTCTCTTATCTAACATAAAATAAATGAGAATAAATATTACAACGGAAGTGAAGTGATACCACAGAAATATCAAAGCATGACTTTCGCCTTTTCTTTATTCCTCTTTAACAATAGGCTTTTCGGGACTAACTTCTAGTATTTGGTTTTCAATGCAGAGTAAAATCATACAGCATTTCAAAATATTTGGCCAATTAACAGTCTTTTAAAAGGAATGGCGTTGTTTTAGTTCTTTGTTGTATGTATATATTGAAACTATTTTCAAAGGAATGTGAAATAAACTTTTGGATAATACTGCTGACAGTTATCTTATCAAACCCATCAATAAGAAGCTTATTTGTTACCTTGTTTTGTTGTTGTTTTATGTGAATTACTATTATTGTTTACTAAAACATATGAAAGGTAACATTTGAAATTCGAATGCTCACATTCATAAGACACGAAATAAAAGTCCATGGGTTTGCAAGTAGAATTTTGCGCATTTAGTCAAGCGAAAGAAGTATTTTAAAAGCAGACTGAAATATGAAACAATTGAAAACAAATATCACAATATTCATATAGACAAACGAGCATTGCACATATACGCGTAATGAGGCAAAGGATCACATACTTCATAATGGTATTTCAGTTTCACTGATACTTGCAAGCGTCAACATCCATAACACTGAAAGAATGTTTGTACACAGGCATACAGTAAAACAAATGACACCATGACACATCAAGAATAAGGTAACACACAATGATATAAGAGTATAGGGGACCGCGAGTCGATAATGAAGGCCACCTACTGAATGATGTTTGTTTTTTATGTTTGTTTTAATTGACCATGGAAATACTATTAACGTGCAAACAGAAACATTGTATTTCAACAAGAGTAAAACAAATACATCACGCACACTATATTCATAATACCACTCCTTTTCATGTATGACAAAGCCTAAAGAAAACTATTCGCGCCCTAGGAGAGTTTTTTTTTTTTTTTTTTTTGTGCTTGGAATTAAAAGTAATATCATGTAATGTCATATAATAAAAATGACAACACGGTGGGTTGTATCGCATGGCATAGTGCCTTTTCAAGGCAACAGAGATTTTACCTTAAATTTTAAAAGCAAGAGATCAGAATATTATACCCTGCCCAATAGGTTATCTGTTATCTATATTTTTCTTATTCTTTTTTTTTTTAAGTCGTGAAATCTCTATTTCCAGAAATGTCGAATTCAATTTCAGTTGAACGCACAGCGACGTAAATTACATGCATTTTTCAATCGATAAAATCGTAAAGAGAAGAATCTCGAGTTCCACCTCTGTTATTCAAGTTGTTAATATGATTTAGATACGTTATAGGTTTTCCATCAAAGTATCCATATGGTCAAGGGCACTCTCATAATTGATTCCATGGGCTCAACAATAACTAATCAACATTAAAACTTTCACTAACTAGAAAAGCAGTCAGAGAGTGCAAACCTCCGCCACGGAAGCTTATTTCTCGAAACCAGCTTGCCTTTCCCAGAATCAATTTAAACCGTAGGCGTATTTGAAGTCTGTGTGAGAACCATAT
>NC_090730.1:130533618-130573618 GCF_036898095.1 Palaemon carinicauda
TGGAGATCCTTTCATAGTAAAACTGACTGAACTTTACACAAAATATTGGAAAGTACTACATCCCAAAAAGGGAGAGACAAAAGACCTAGAAAATTACCGCACAATAAGTTTACTCTCGGTAATACATAAAATATTTACAAAGATCATATCAGGCCGCATAGAAAGAAAGCTAGACTTTAAGCAACCAAGAGATCAGGTTTTATAAGCAAGAATCCAACAACAGACCATATTCATGTAATCAAACAGCGATTGGAAAAATCTACAGAGTATGACAAATCACGGTTCATTTCCTTTATAGACTATATGAGAAAGCTTTTGGTTCTGTAAAATCTTAAGTAATAATGAAAACCCTTCAAAGACAAGGAATAGATGATTCTTATGTAAGGCAACTTAAAAACATATAAATAAGTAAAACATATTAGTAATAATCTCTCGAATGGAGGATTATTAAAAACGTCTTTAGAGTTTAAAATCAAGATGTTGCGTGTAGTATTGGTATTCAGTCATATAAATGTCAGCAACATAAATTAATTGGGTATTCCGGGGAAGCTAAATTGTACCAAGCAAAGATAATGCACAGTATGAAATCTAATGCGTTGTGGTCTGTTGTGATATACACATTAAATGTAGGCAAATCGTGCTACATGGTAGACTTGGAAAATTCTCGAAGAGGGATATGATGTTTATAAGGGAAGTGACGTCATTTGAAGAGAGTCTCACTTCCAAAATATCTTACCTTAGTTAATACGGATTTCGTTTAGAAACTTTTCATCAAGTGCAAAGGAACAATTTTAGTTACTTTCTATAATATTATGAAAACATAAAATTCTATTACAAAGATCCTTAACATGAAGCATTTTGGAACTAGGCACGTAACACGTGACTAGAACCAAAGGTTGGTATATCAAAAGGGTCTAAGTGCTTTACCACTGAATCATGTGACATCCAAATATAATCAAGTGTTAAGTATGTGGATTAAAAACAATGCGTTTTTCTCACTTTATTGACACCCACAACACGTGATAGGAACCAAATCCACATACTATAGTTCCTTCGCTTGATAGGCAAGGACACAACCGATGACATCACACATGGGAAACTGATGGTTCAATATGAGACATTATTATTATTATTACTAGCCAAGCTGCAACCCTAGTTGGAAAAGCAAGATGCTATAGCCCAAGGGCTCCAAAAAGGAAAAATAGCCCAATGAGGAAAGGAAATAAGGAAATAAATAAATGATGAGAACAAATTAACAATATATCATTCTAAAACCAGTAACAGCGTCTAAACAGATATGTCCTATATAAACTATTAACAACGTCAAAACAGATATGTCATATATAAACTATAAAAAGACTGATGTCAGCCTGGTCAACATAAATACATTTGCTCCAACTTTGAACTTTTGAAGTTCTACTGATTCAACTACCCGATTAGGAAGATCATTCCACAACTTGGTAACAGCTGGAATAAAACTTCTAGAATACTGTGTAGTATTGAGCCTCATGATGGAGAAGGCCTGGCTATTAGAATTAACTACCTGCCTAGTATTACGAACAGGATAAAATTGTCCAGGGAGATCTGAATGTAAAGGATGATCAGAGTCATGAAAAATCTTATGCAACATGCATAATCATAATGAATAAATTGAACGACGGTGCCAAAGATCAATATCTAGAACAGGAATAAGAAATTTAATAGACCGTAAGTTTCTGTCAAACAAATTAAGATGAGAATCAGCAGCTGAAGACCAGACAGGAGAACAATAATCAAAACAAGGTAAAATGAAAGAATTTAAACACTTCTTCAGAATAGATTGATCACCGAAAATCTTAAAAGACTTTCTCAGTAAGCCAATTTTTTGTGCAATTGAAGAAGACACAGACCTAATGTGTTTCTCAAGAGTAAATTTGCTGTCGAGAATCACACCTAAAATTTTAAAAGAGTCATACAAATTTAAAGAAACATTATCAATACTGAGATCCGGAGGATGAGGAGCCACCGTCCTTGACCTACTTACAATCATACTTTGAGTTTTGACTTTGAGTTTTGTTAGGATTCAACTTCATACCCCATAATTTGCACCAGGCACTAATTTTAGCTAAATCTTTATTAAGGGATTCACCAACCCCAGATCTACATTCAGGGGATTGAATTGATGCAAAGAGAGTAGCATCTTCTGCATATGTAACAAGCTTGTTTTCTAGGCCAAACCACATGTCATGTGTATATAGTATGAAAAGTAATGGGCCAAGAACACTACCCTGTGGAACACCGGATATCACATTCCTATACTCATTATGGTGTCCATCAACAACAACTCTTTGAGATCTATTACTTAAAAAATCAATAATAATGCTAAGGAACGACCCACCCACTCCCAACTGTTTGAGTTTGAAAACAAGGGCCTCATGATTAACACGGTCAAAGGCAGCACTAAAATCAAAGCCAATCATACGAACTTCTTGACCACAATCAAGGGATTTGTGTACATCATTGGAGATTGTAAGAAGAGCATCACATGCTCCAAGGCCTTTACGAAAACCAAATTGGAAACTAGGGGGTAGATGATTACTTTCAGCAAACCTGTTAGGACGTTTTGCCAGAAGACGTTCAAAAACTTTAGATAATATGGGAGTTATGGAAATTGGGCGGTAATCAGTGGGACTTGAGCTACCACAAACACATTTACATAGAGAAGTAACATTTCCAATTCTCCAACAAGTGCTAAAAGCTCCTCTTCTTGCTAACTTGCGCAAAATAACAGATAACTTTGGAGCTAAGAAATCTGCTGTCTTTATAAAAAACAATTATTTGATAAAACTAGATTAACTGAGCCATAACAGAAGATTGCAAAATACATCCATTATTTCGACCTATCAAAATATTCCTGTAACGTTTTAAATTTTCTCTATGATATAATGTACGGCAGCTATTCATAATAATTTTTTTATAAATAAAAAAGTCTCCTAGAACTATATTATTAACAATGAAAATGTCATAGTATGGAAAGAAAGAGACGAAAGTAATATGATAATGTTAATATTCTTTCTACAACGACCCCTTTTCAAGTGCACCTCTTCATATTTCAGGAAAAAAAAAAAAAACATCACATAGTTCTGCAGGCAATTCAATATGAGACCTTATCAAAATCATAAATGAACGGACTCATACTGAAAGATTAATTATTGTTGTAATTGTTTTACCTGAATATAGATTAAAAAGCCTTTAAAATATGATTTTTAAACCAAATATCTTAAAATGTCTTACACTCTTTTACAAAAAACGGTAAAAACTAATAAATTTACGTTTCCATAATGGATTACCACATTTCTGATTGATAGCAAAGCCCATCAATTGAAGCCAGGGCACTGCCACTGACATCCATTGAAATGAGAACAACAAATTTGGCGGACAAGCAAGATTTGCTGAGTCTACAACCACAACCAGCATGCAGATTATTCGATTATTGTGGCAAATAGACAAAGTGAAATAATCGTGATTTCCATATATGCATGGTATCGCCTATTTCATTAAATTCATATATATATATATATATATATATATATATATATATATATATATATATATATATATATATATATATATATATACACACACACACACACATATATATATATATATATATATATATATATATATATATATATATATATATATATACACTTATATATATACACATATATATGTATGTTTATATGTATATATATGTTATATATATAATTATAAATATATATATATATATATATATATATATATATATATATATATATATATATATATATATATAATTTCCAATAATAACATAGTGCAATATGTAACGCAAGATTGAACATTCAAAACAGATGGAATTCTACAATGCTTCTAAATATGCCATCAAACCCAAGCATTATGCATTGAAAATTTCTGCTCTTTTAAGCAAATGTCTTTTCATTAAATAATTCTATAAAGAAAATATTTAGCAAATGAGATTTGTCAAACATAATCAATTTTAACAATATCGTTTCACAACGGCATGGTTTATTTTACTTCACTAAAAAGCTGTTCAGATATATAATGAAAACCATTATGGACTGGGTATTATGTTTACAATATGAAGCAAACGATAAATCACAGTAAACTTTCTTCTTTTAAAATGTATTAACAGTTTTCACACACGCTTAGGCTTCCAACCACTTCAACTTTGGTTCTAATGTTGATGTTCGTTAATTGATTCCTGATAAAAGCACCTATTCTCTCTCTCTCTCTCTCTCTCTCTCTCTCTCTCTCTCTCTCTCTCTCTCTCTCTCTCTCTCTCTCTCTCTCTCTCTCAGTTTTCCTCTTATTTGGGATTTCAAATTAGGAAGCGCTCGTCTCTCCACACTCCATTCACGGCCGCTTTCATTTCAAAATTTCAAACCTTCATTTCATCTCGTATCCTTTTTCGCACTTGTCCATTCATACAACGATTAAAAAACAGGGATATAATACAAAAATATCACGAGTCTCATTTTACATCAAATCAATTCATCTATATCCAACGTAAATGTTAAAAAAAAAAACATGATTCTCTTTCATAAATAATTATTCAAAATTACTTTGTTTATTCCATACATATTTTTCGCCCTAAAAGTTGTATCCCTATATCAATTTTATCACAGGTTTTCTCTTGTTTACTGTACGTCAGAGATTTTTACAAGAGATATACTATATTCTTCGTCTAATTGTCTGGATCATTTCTCTTCCAATAGATGCACTATACACATCCTGGTCAACATGAAAAAAAAAAAAAAAAAAAAAAACTGTACAGTAACACCTCACTTACAATTCGATTATGTTCTGGTGCCTCTTCAGTCACTTTGTAGACTTCGAAAGAAAACCACATCTTCACTACCCCAATCAATCTCAAACCAGAACTAATCCCTTCCACTTTCACATTGTTCAATTGTTTTGTCATCAATAATCAATAAGGGATATATCTTAAAAATACGGATTTCCTCCAGATCTTCACTATACAGTAGTCCCATTACACACACACAAACACACTCACACAAAAAGGACAGATATATAAAACAACATTAAATGCAGCCTTTTCTAGTCTACTGTAAGCCAAAGGCCTAAGGCATACCATTATTCATGTTTAAAGTTTGGCCAGTTTTCATCACCATGCTGGCCAGTGTGGATTCGTGATGGTTTTATTTATTTATTTTTCTTTGATTTTGTATGATCACACGCAGCAAACTAACCTAGTAAGGGTCTCCCTAACTTGCACAGGATATATATATATATATATATATATATATATATATATATATATATATATATATATATATATATATATATATATATATATCCATGTCACTGCAGATCGTTCTTAAAGATTGTAAAAAGGAACAGTGGAAGGAAGAGAAGACGTGGGTTTGACGAATTAAGGAAGTGTGCAGGTGTGGACTGGCACAGACATACCATAAACAGACGCAAGTGGAAGGACATGTCTGATGCCTTTATTCTGCAGTGGACTAGTAAAGGCTTAAGCCTGCCTGACACTTGCGGGCATTCGTGGCACGCACTTGCACGCATTGATGCGCGAACTCGCATGAACGAGCCGTGAAAATGTCGTAAACAGTGCGGGAACTCGCGTGCCAGAGCATACCAATGCGTGCCATGCGCGCCCAGAACTTTGAAATGTTTAAAGTTTGTGGCACGCATTGGCACGCACTAAATGGCCGTGAAATACTCGTGAACGATGCGCCAACTGGAGTGAACTGGAGTGAACAGTGCGGGAACTGGCGTAAACTGGAGTGAACGATGCGGGAAGTGGCGTGAACTTTATAATGAAGAGAAACAAAAAGGAAACGAAAAAATTAATGAAAAGGAAAGTAAAAAATAAACCTAATAAATTTGTATATTTGCTGTTTTAATGTGAAAAAAAATTATATCTTATTTCAAACTATTTCTATAACTTTATAATGAAGAGAAACAAAAAGGAAACGAAAAAATTAATGAAAAGGAAAGAAAAATAAACCTAATAAATTTTTATATTTGCTGTTTTAATGTGAAAAAAATTATATCTTATTTCAAACTATTTCTATAACTTTATAATGAAGAGAAACAAAAAGGAAACGAAGAAATTAATGAAAAGGAAAGAAAAATAAACCTAATAAACTTTTATATTTGCTGTTTTAATGTGAAAAAAAAATTATATCTTATTTCAAACTATTTCTATAACTTTATAATGAAGAGAAACAAAAAGGAAACGAAAAAATTAATGAAAAGGAAAGAAAAATAAACCTAATAAATTTTTATATTTGCTGTTTTAATGTGAAAAAAAAATTATATCTTATTTCAAACTATTTTTATAACGTTATAATGAAGAGAAACAAAAAGGAAACGAAAAAATTAATGAAAAGGAAAGAAAAATAAACCTAATAAATTTTTATATTTGCTGTTTGAATGTAAAAATATAAGGATGTCTTATTTCAAACTATTTCTATAACTTTATAATGAAGAGAAACAAAATGGAAACGAAAAAAATTAATGAAAAGGAAAGAAAAATATAAACCTAATAATTGTTTATATTTGCTGTTTGAATGTAAATATAAAATGATGTCTTATTTCATGCACACACTTATTTTCCTCTATTACCAATCAAGACCCAAAACTTTTGTTTTAAATAAAAATGAACTGAAAAATAAACCCAAGAAATTTTTAAGTTTGCTGTTTGAATGTAAAAATAAAATGACGTTTTATTTCATCAACACACTTATTCTTCTTTATTACCTTAAAATGAAGAGCAAAACAAATTTTTTCTGTTTGCTGTTTTAATGTTAAAATAAAATGATTTCTTATTTCAACACACTTTTCTCTATTACCTTAAAATCAACAGCTTAAAAACTTTTCATGTTTGCTGCTTTTAATGTTAAAATAAAATGCTTTCTTAATACTTGTACATATTTTATGTCTGCTATTTATATGTAAATCAAATGCTTTCTTATTGAAACAAAAATAAAGGGCAACAAAAAATACAAACGAAAAAGATACGTTTCTTCTCCTCAATGCAATGGTGTCTCTGACAGAAAGCATTGTTGTCTCTTCCGAAGCCAATCCAAGAATGTCTTCGGGTTGGAGAAGTCCCGTTTTTATATGGAGTGGCCAATTCGTGAACTGGCGTGAACTGGCGTGAACGATGCGGAAACGATGCGGAATGATGAGTGAACTCGCGTGAACGTGTCGTGAACTTCTCGTGAACTACGCGTGCCAATTCGTGCCATCGCGTGAACGTCGCGTGAACGTCGCGTGAACGATGCGCGAACTGGAGTGAACTGGTCGTGAACAGTGTGGGAAAAACACCAGTGCGTTACGCACTGGCGCGCATCAATGCGTGCCAGTGTGTGGCAAAAATACGCGCAAGTGTCAGGCAGGCTTTATAATGATGATAATGACGACGATGATATATATATATATATATATATATATATATATATATATATATATATATATATATGTATGAATACAGTGTATATATATATATATATATATATATATATATATATATATATATATATATACATATATACTGTATATATATATATATATATATATATATATATATACACAGTAAAATATATATATATATATATATATATATATATATATATATACACTGGGTATATATATATATATATATATATATATATATATATATATATATATATATATATATATATATACATATATACTGTATATATATATATATATATATATATATATACATATATATATATATATATATATATATACAGTATAATATATACACTGGGTATATATATATATATATATATATATATATATATATATATATATATATATATATATATATATATATATATATATATATATATATATATATAGAGGGGGGGGGGAACCGCGCGCGCGTGCATTTTATATCTAAACTAGACAGGACGAGAGATGTGAAGATGGGAAAAGAACTGATAAAAAAATTGTAGTGGGGAAGGGATGGAACATATGAAGGATGGGTAAGATTATTTCGAAAAGGTTTCACCATGCAGAAATATTAGAGGATAAGAGTTTGATACAACAAGAGAAAAAGTGTGAAATATTCGGAAATGTTTGTACTGAACTGAAGGAGACCTAAGAAGGTTGGATAGATAGCTTGAATGAGGAGTTAAGAATATGGGTTTCAGTTTCCAGGAAGCGAGATGTTGCGTGCAAGATGTATGCGAATTATGCAATGTATATGAAGGTATGATTATCTGTTAATGAGTATTCTGAGTCGATGTATGAAGCAATTACTCGTTGCGGAGATTTTCTGCACAAATGGTTCATTCACATCTCCGCAGTTAAAGCATAAATAGACTTAGGGTTGAGGAAGAACAGTATACAGTTATTTTGATTCCTGAGATTTTCAAACATATGAACCATAAATACTTTTGAAGGTAATATTTTATGGAAAACTGAATTAAATCACCTTTTTCTAAACGAATAATATCTTTGTTTCACCGGTTTTGAAAGAAAAGTGGTCCATTAAATTAAGAGAAATGATGAAATTCAATGTAAAAAGCCGAGTTTTAATTCAAATTGATGTAAAAAACGATTTAATTTATAGGGAAAACATGTGACTTATATGACATCTAGGTAGCATCATCTCACCAAAACTGCCTCTGGTAAAAGCTTCCGAGGGAATCATATATCTCATGTTATAGCACCACTGGACCACTAAAAAGCTTCCTTCAAGTAACGATATTCCAGGTGTAATTTTCAGCAGTTTCTGCAATTCTTCCTAGAATATTGTAATTAGCAAACTCTAAATAAATATATTTAATTTTAATAAAATCATATTTCGTTATTTTCTTACCTTTGTGACTCTCGCTTCATGTTTCCACAATCAAGACGAGATATCATTAAAAAGCTTTTGAAGCAGATTCAACAAAGACAAAAATTAAAGAGAGAGAGAGAGAGAGAGAGAGAGAGAGAGAGAGAGAGAGAGAGAGAGAGAGAGAGAGAGAGAGAGAGATACTCCTATAACTGCATGTATACTTTTAATTTGTTCCTAACACGAAGTAAGAATTAAAAATTTGAAGAACTCAATTAAATGCATCCTTTTGTCTTAGCGGAAAACTATTTTTCTGGTGTTTCAAAGGAAGGACGTATTAAATATTCCTGAATTCTCCCAACGAACATTCAGCCTAAGCTGAATCTTTCGACGCAAATAGATAGAAAACTTTGATCTTATAGTTGCTCTAACATCAGGAAAGGCTGCCTAGCATTTGATCCGTTTAATTATTAAACATTCTCTTCCTCTACCGAATTAAAAAAAAGAAAAAAACCTATGAACTGGGTAATTTACTTCTTAAACTGAAATAAAAGAAAGGGAAGACTGACTAAATTTAATTTTGGTTTGTGTTACACAATGAAAAATTTATTCTCTCCTTTACTATTATAGATTTAAGTTTATTTGAGAATCCCAGATTTAATTAATAAGTAAGCTTCCACATCTCAAGGATAATCGGTGGAATGTGAATAAAAAAGTAAGCTTCCACATCTCAAGGATAATCGGTGGAATGTGAATAAAAAATCAAATTCCTTGAGAAAGTAAGTTACAGGGGATTTTTAATATCTCCGGTTTGTTACTAAATATTCGAATAATAATGTAAATTAAGTTATGTCACCGTATTTTTCTTTTTTCTACAGTCAATAATGTTGTCTAAAAATCTTCATCAAAAGACTGAAATATTACTAATGAACCCGATGAGAACCTTATTATTATCATAAACACTTCTTTTTCGACTAGCAACACAATTTGAGAATGATTAAAAGACGTATAATTCGTAAAATACTTATATTATATTGCAGATATCACAATTGGAAGCATTCATTCGACAAACTGATACTCAATACTTGAAACATCTATCCTAGAACGTTCATGAAAATTCACACCTTGACTCACAAACGTGAATCCCAGGTGATTTTCCTGTAACCTAATTTTATAGATCAGTTAGGCTTCCTGTGGGGTCTCCTTGAAATACGATAAACTACAGCCAAAGAGGGAATACTAATGTAGTAAGAAAGGGAATGTAATGGGATTACTTAATATATAAGCCATCAAATATACAAGCGAACTACGAAGATCTCAATGATATTGAGCAATTTGGCAGGAAGATTGTCTTAAATGTAAACACAATAATGTTGTTTTAACAATACTTTCATTTACTTTTGCGATCACATATTTATCACACGAATGACAGCGTTCTATTTCATCTTTTAACAATGACATTTAGTATTGTAAAAAGAAAAATGGAATGACTCGCCTTGCTCTAAATAGTTTCTTTTTCTTGACCAAAATTGAATTGTTGTATGTAGCTGTCTTGGTTTTATGGAATTTGGGCCATAATTTCCAGAGTTGGAGCTGGGGAGGATATCTAGAACCGGGGTGAAACTGGACGAAATCCTTGCGTTTGCACTATGAAATGAAGGTAAGGAGGTTGAACAACAAGATGGAAGTAAATATAGAAACGGAAATGGAGATAGTGTCTGTATTGTATATATGACGTTCCTCGGCAACTATTACAACTCCTCTAGGGACCCTTATACTAACTTCGTCGGTAGTCTGATCTTTAAAAGCCAGAGATCCCGGTGCCTATGATAACTTTACGGTTAAGCTTTTGGTGACCGGAGGGTGCGTTGTCTGAATGCCAGTGGCTAAATATCAAATGCAGAGTAATCAATGTTTGGGCCATCATTTCTAGACCCCTCCTTTTTTTGTGTGTGGCACCTTTTAAAGACACCCAGTTGCACATGCATAGGCAGCGCAAGAAGAGCAGCCATTCCGAACAAAGACTTGCTCCCACCACTGGCCCATCGACAAAGGTACTTCATAGCTCATGCTTATACGTTGATGAGGATAGGGAATAGTGAGTGTGCTTACCCTGCATAATTCTTAAGTTGATATCAAGGTCTGGATATGGTCATAATCTCCCAAACTGAACCAAGACTATGAATTGTAATAGTAAATTTGGTGGATGTCGGCTCAATGTCTACCCCGAGTCTATGCTTTGTCCTAAAGGCAGCACCTTTACCCTAAGTAAAACCTAATCAACAGGCCAGCAGGACTGTTCATTTGATCTTATCCCTCAGTCAAGATGATGTCCCAGAGTGTGGGGCTTAGGCGAGTTGAGGTGCCAGCAGTTAAAATTTTTCTTAGACAGTCCTGTAAGAATAGACCATACTTGTTGATGATAGTGCTACACCTCCTGACACCCGTAAGAACCCCAGATACTTCCAGTTCATAAAGTATGTAGGTTGGCAGGTACTGTAGGTATGGGTTCCAAAGTTTACTGGAGGTGTTTTATATACGTTCGTACACTGTAACGGTTTTGCTTTTTATCTTAATACTCCCTCTTCCCTGCATTGTTAGTAAATTAACCGGTATAAACATGATAGCTCATATTTAATTATGTTTGAGCTTTTGTGACGTTCTTGCGTGCAATTCCTGGAATTTTAAGATTGATGTCTGTTTAATAAAGTTTAGTTGGATTCACCTCGCCTCTCAGTTATCACCTAAATGGCATCGCACACACTGGTAAACACCAAAGTGACCAGCTCCTTCTCACCTTCCCCCTCACTGCTGTCTTACTGTTTGATGATGCTGCCCTCTGACACTGACTCTACTATCAACGCCACACCCCTGAAATACTGCCCTTTGCCAGTACAGAGGTATTCGCCTGCTCTCAGAGCTTAGGTCCAGTTTCGTATTAAATGCACAACTCGCTCAGCACCAAAGCAGACTACATTCTCGCAGTGATCACCAAGGATACTTTCCTGGAAATATCACTCGCCTGCAACCTGGCGCACAAGCACTTCTCGTGAAGTGAATCTACTTCGTGCCCTTTGGGTAGAGCAACTACCCAAACCTGCCTGCTCTGCCATCCCTGATGTTGATATCTTGCCCATGAAGGATCTGATAACCAAAGTCGACGCACTTATGGACAGCCACTACACTACCTTCGAGACCTCCATCAACGCCTCCACTCCTGACGAAGAGGACAACTATTGAATATTTACCGAACCTGACGTGAATGTGGTAGGACACAGGACGCCCACTCCGTGACATGCTGGGACAGCTGCAAAGATGCCCACCACCAACATAAACCCTCCCTTGCTTACGCCCCAACCAACGACCTCTCCAGCCACTTACTGATGCCCATTGACACCAATTATGCTACTACCACTCTGATGCGAAGAAATATGCGAATGGTTGTCAGTGGCCAAAAAACGTATAATTACTTACACGTTTCTTCTTACATGATGCAGGTACAAGCGTGGGATTTTTTAGCAGACACGGGCGCTTGCCGTTCTCTTCTCACAAGGCCAGTTTCCATGACAGACATAGTCTGTCTAAGTCTGCCAACGTCCGTCTGGTAGCTACCAACAGATCCGAGATGCCCACCAGCGGTTATGAAACCCTCACATGATCGTTTCAAAGAGTGAAATGTAATTGGAAGTTTCTCGGTGCTGATGTCACTGACGCACAAAAGTTCATAATTTGAATATCTCATGCAATGCAAATGCTCGGTGAATATAAAAAATTGCGCCATACTTATTAAAGCTACTAACGGTAAATCAGACATTTATTTTCCATAATTGCTATGTGTCTACCATGATGAGAGAGAGAGAGAGAGAGAGAGAGAGAGAGAGAGAGAGAGAGAGAGAGAGAGAGAGAGAGAGAGAGAGAGATAATGTTAAAATTAGGGATTACCTTGGCGAGCCGATAAAGAAACCCAAACAAATGTTAATTGCGTTCGAGTCTGTCTTTAAAATGATATGTTGACACATACAGATTCCCTTAAAATTTTAGTCGAAATAAATTATATAAATGCAGTGGTATTTTTTCACGAAGAGCACTTTCATCAGTTCAAGTGAAGAATCGGGGTCTGAAATTCCGGCATCATACCTTGGGAAATAACATAAATCGAGTAAGAATGGGGATGTAAAATGCAAATCCAGAGGCACACGTTTGTCAAAGTGATTTACAATGGTAAGTGGTAATAAAATGAATGAATGTGATAACGTTAACGATGGCCTTCATTATACCAATGGAGGAGGCACTCGCCTGAGACCATTCATCATTTCATAAATTTCAAGCATTTATTTTTGCCAGAAAATATCCACCTATCATTTATTGAATTTGGGATTTCTGCCAGAAAAATTCCGAATTTTTCTATTTACAAACAGATTAGTCATTAAGGCAGAGGTATTCGTACGTGATTCGTATTACTCTTTCAAAGTCAATTATAATTTTATATATTTTAAGATGTTTTCATAATCTAAAATTTATCTGTTATGAACTACAACAACAACAACAACAACAACAACAACAATAACAACAACAACAAAATTAATAATAATAATAATAATAATAATAATAATAATAATAAAAACGCCATTAATCTTATGGAAGACATATTCTATGGTAATGTTACGTTTGTTTTTTAATATTACTGCAATCCACCCGTAATCGTGTAATAATCTTCCTTCAAGAGAGTGGACGTAAACACAAGTAAAAAGATTCTCTTTACTATCCTTAAAAAAAAACACACAAAAATAAGCTTAACCAAGTTACAAGTGAGAAAACACTATGTAAGTCAAAGTGAGGATGGCACGCACTTAAAGGTTAGTACATAATGACAGAGGTAAAATTCTTGGTCAAAGGCGTTTGAAGGTCGGTGATAGGAGGGCAAATGTCGGTAAGTGTTTTTTTTTATAACTCGTATACGGCGGTTACGAGCAGTAATGGGTGTTTGCTCATCTTCTGCCTTGAGTTTGAACTGATGAATGGAATTTTCCTCTTGCTTAAGGGTACACTTGGGCACACCGTTCTATCTTATTTCTCTTCCTCTTACTTTGTTAAAGTTTTTATGGTTTATATCGGAGATATTTATTTTAATGTTACTGTTCTTAAAACACTTTATTTTTCCTTGTTTCCTTTCCTCACTGGGCTATTTTCTACGGTGGGAGCCCCTGGGCTATATCATCCTGCTTTTCCAATTGGGGTTTTAGTTTAACAATAATAATAATAATAATAATAATAGTAATAATAATAATAATAATAATTTGCGGGTCCAGTCGGGGAGGGGGGGGGGTGTTCTTATTGACAGATCTCGGGGAATGGCTCAGTGCCAGAGGGGTTACTGCTAAGCTCTTTGCGGCTGTCGTGGTCTGTATGCTAATAATCCGTTCGGTATTCCGTGGTAAGAGGGATGATACTCTGCCACCAAGTAAGAAGGAGAAATAGTTCCTGTGCTGTGCCGAGGATTGGTTTCTCCTGCTGTATGAGGAAGGCATTAAGGATTCGTAGCGCCTGCTATAGGATACAAGGTCGATGACATTAGTAAGGTTGATTAGGTGTTCCCCTGAGTTAGCAAAAATAATGGTCTTTATAGCACCCTGCTAAACATGGCTGGACAGTCTCTAGGGAAAAGCACATTGTGGTCATACCGTTGTAGCTTCCGGATCATCATTGGACGGGGCATTGGTATAGGTGTAAAATGTTGGTTTCCCTAAGGTTATCCTGCACTTGGTTGGCCGGATTATTTTTCAGGATCAGGTTCTTGGTCTTGACTGATTGGTAATACATGACTAGGTTGACGGTCGTGTTGTCTTGTGTGATGGATACATGGTCTAACAATCTTTTCGGTCATTTTCTTATAATAATTATATTTCTTGTGCATAAAACCTTGATCATAGACAAGTTTAGGTGGGTCTTCAATTAGGTATCCGTTGTTAATGAGAACTTAGGTCAAACGGTCTGGCAATTATACTGTATACTTCACATGAAAATCGCATTCATGAGTTCAAACTCGAGCCAGAAGGAGAGCAGACGCCTATTACTGCTCGTAACACGCTGTATACGAGCTATAAAAGACTACTTACCAGCATTTGACCTTCAATCACCGACCATCGAACGCCTTTGGCCAAGCATATTACCTCTGTCCTTAAGTACTTATCTTCACGTGCGTGCCATCCTCACGTTGACCTTGATAGTGTTTTCACACTTACGACTTGATTAAGCTGTGCTTACATTGAGTTTACGCATAGTAAATAAAGAAATTTTACTTGTTTTTACGCCCCCCTCTCTCAAAGAATAAATATTGATTAATTATTAGCGGAATTCAGTAATATGGAAAAAAAAAAATACTACAACCATAAAAAAGATCTTCCATAAGATTAATGCCGCTGAAGCAGCCAGGACTTTTGACAAAACTTATATTAAATAGGGTTTCCTTGTTAAATAATAATAATAATAATAATAATAATAATAATAATAATAATAATAATAATCAGGACAGTAGACTTAAACTAAGATGATACCGACATTTTCCCTACTTATAATAAAATGTAATGTCACTTGAAAATTTTGACATTCGAACTCTTTCGGCAAAACTGGATACTACAGATCTTCCATGAATCATATTTGTTAATCTGAATTCCCTTTTAAAGGTCGGGACCATCAGGTGCGCTTGTATAATTTTATGAGAGATTTACAGCGAGAATTTTTCGATATAATTCTTAATGACGGAGCTGAAGCAACAGCTTTCCTTCTCATCTGACGAAAGCGTCTGTTTTCGAATTGGATTCACCTAATTTCACTTACCAATCTGTGCTTATGAATATAAATATGTAATTATTTTGAGTTATTCTTGGTTGCTTTTTATGTGCATACTTGCTGCCAATTCATCTGTTTTTTGTTATTCTTTCTAGATTAGGCTGGTCATATTCATATAAATAGTAACTAATTTACGAAAACAACAACAACAACAACAACAACAATAATAATAATAATAATAATAATAATAATAATAATAATAATAATAATAATAATAATACTTTGAATATAAATGATATTTCATTAAAATATATCTTAACTTTCCTCTTTGTTCCTGTATACATCACACCTATATACTTAAAATTAGTATCCGCAATAATATCTCTTTATATGTGTGCGTGTTTATTGATAAAATTATATATAATAATACTTTTCTTTAAATTCATTCAAAACTTATCTGGAGTACTAACATTATTTACTTATCCCTTTTTATTATCTGATAAAATGTTACTTAGATAAAAATATCCACTTGTACTTTTCTGAAGCTTTAAGAGTCACGTCTCTCTCTCTCTCTCTCTCTCTCTCTCTCTCTCTCTCTCTCTCTCTCTCTCTCTCTTCAAAAACACATCACTTCAACTTTTATCTCTCACAATAAAACTGAATCCAAAAGAAGAGCAATTTACGTGATTCATTTCCCCTCTTATTCTTTTATATTTACACCCGCTCCACCTCTAAGGACTTTATCACGCCAAGTTTTATAAAAGAACTGCATTTTTCTCGAATTCTTCCTTCATAATTCTTCCTGTGCTCTTTTTTTGTTTTTCTTCGCCACATGGGAGCTCTTCTTGTTCTGCTCTTTCCCTGTCTTCAACAGTTTTCCTCCACAAACTTTTCTTAATTGTTATTGCATTCCCTTTCCTCCGGCTCATTCTATTATTTAACTTCTAACTTTACTTTCTTTAGTTAACTTTTCCATCAATGCAATCAAATATTTCCTATCTGCATCACCCCCTTTCTTTTATCTGGTAACTTCTTATCCATCTATTCCATCTTTATAGGTACTGCTGACCCCAACCGATTTTCATTCTTCTTTTTTTCCAAACCTTCTATCGTTTTCCATATCTCTAGCTCACCTTTATCCCGAACACTTCCGAGAAAAATATCAGTCCAGAGCATGTAAATCTGGTAATACATCGAGCAGGGTCATTGGAGCTGAAAGAGAGGAATAACGGAGGTATAAGCGTGAAAGGTAAAATAGGCAAGAGGAGGTTAGGAAAGAGATAGGGTGGAGGAGAGCCTTCACGGCTAAACGAACGCGCGCAATAAAAAGCAAATCACCAAACCAAATTGAATCGACGGATAGCTTGGCAAGAAAATATCGTAATAACGATCGTTAACATAAATTAAGGTAATTGCCCCGGAGGATGGGATTTGGCTAGATGGAAGAGGAAATCGGTGTTTGCTTCAAGAATGCGAATATGGCCGACTGTTAGTTTATCAGATATACGGAGCAATTGAGCACTTGTATTAACTTTTTACTAATAAACACAGGGAACAAAGAACTTTCTTGATGAGGGAGTGGGTAAATTTCAAAGCATTGAAAAGTGAGAGAAAGATAGAGGGAAAGATATTTTATGATATGCTAACCTGACATATGGTTGTACAGTATTTGTACCAAGAAGAACAGACCATTAATGTGTGTGTGTGTGTATATATATATATATATATATATATATATATATATATATATATATATATATATATATTTTTTTGGGCTCAAGCCATGTCGTCCTGATGGAAGTTCCTATTGGGTAGCTTCCTAGGGTATATTACAACTACGGCGATATTCCCAGAGAATTTACCTTAAGGTACCAGAATTCTAACTCCTGGAGCGAATATCCCTCGTGAAAGGGATATCGCGACATATCAGAGGACGTATTCTTGACACGCCACATGGCAATCTGCACCCCGAACAGAGATTACGTATCGCAGGGGTCAATTGGCAAGAAACGAAATCGGGAAAGAAAAAGGGGGAGCCACTCCCAAGGCTCCCTATCTCCCGTTTCGTAAGCGTGCCTGGCGCCAATCCTGGCGCCATCTGTATTCCTTTTTGCGTAGCTTAGCAACTCGGTGTTTTTTCCTGTGTTTCTCGCAAATCTTGGATTTATTCTACTTTTCATGGCTTCTCCAACTTCGTCGGCCTCTGATAAGTTGAGTACCATGTCTTTTATGTATAAATGTAGGCTCTTGGTAATTTTTTAAGTGATTAATAGGTTTAATCTTTGTTACAAGAGCCTTAGCCTACCGGAGGCGTCATGGACGCTGTCGCTCGCTAGGTATAAGTTTAGTTAGTCAGAGCGACATTCCAGGTTGTTTTGCTTTAATAAATTTTAGCTATTTAGCGTTACATAGGATTTCCTTTCGTGCTTTAGTATTATTTTGGCGAAGTATTCGCCAATTCTGGCCTACGCTAGGCCATGTAGCCTAGTCGTTTGGTCCTAGTACTTCATGCATGATTTTGGTTTTTCCGAGTGTATTAAAATTTTATTGAAGCTTTGGGCTGTTTTTTATACATTTAAGATTATGTTGAATATTTCCAAGATAGTATACGAGTGAGTTTCGGTGATTTAGGTAATCGATTCTCTTGGTGCCTAGGCTAAGTTGCTTATGGAGCCTTAGTATACTTTCTCATACTCCCCGGTTGCTTTCTTTTCTTCGGAGAAGGTATGCAATCCCTTTCCCTCTGTTTAAGTCTTGGGCTTATCCCTAAGTGAATTAACTTTCGATAAAACTATACTGGGGTGTTACTGTACCTTCCTGTTCCAGTAAGTCTGGTTTCAAAGAGGGACAGAACAACAGAGTTTTTAGTCTGAGTCTGTGTTTGTCTGGCTTGGGGTAGAGTCTCCCTCGCTGGCCTGACACAGACATAGGAGGCTTAGCCTCCTTAGGTCACTACCGAAGGTTTCTGTACGAGATGATTCCTTCTTTTGTGATCTACCAGACTAGTCCTTGTTGCTGTTCTCGGGGGAGGATAAGATTCTTTCCCTGGGAGTAGCAACACCTTCCTTGCTTTGGTTCTCTGGGAGCTGGCAAGTATTGCTGGCCTCCCTACTTGGATCTCCCTTAGGCTAAGATGAGTTTCTTGGCTGCGGGTGATCCTTCACTAAGGCAAGGTTGGTAGGACCCTCTTTTGTCCCTTCCCCCTCTATCTACGTAATGGCCTAGCCATTACAGTACTGTACGTCATTCTACATCTGGACCTAGAATAGGTTAGGATGTGGAATTGACTCAGTCCCTTGCCGGCCGGCAGAGCTGCCGGCCGGCAAGGGTCTTCTGCTTTGAGTGCTGCCCGGACCTCCCTTGGTCTCTCATCCATGCCTGCCTGTAGAGCCAGACGGCATTGGTCAGGAAGCCTGAATTAGATTCTCCCCTTCCTTATATGCACTCTTTCGGATTGCCAGGCTTGGAGGTAGTGTACACTCTTATCCCGGCATCCATTCTGTTATTCTTCTAGTGCTGTACCCGACCCGGCTGCCGGCCTATGAGGCCGGCAGCCGGGCAGTCGTAGTCCTCTGGTTCTTTTGCTGCCGGCTGGCATCAATCGTGTACCTTTGCCGGCCGGCTTATGTCAGCCCTTGTCTGCCGGTCGCCAAGAGTGTGGCCGGCAGCCGGGTACTACCTTGTGTAGTTGCCGGCCGGCAGTCATTGCCGGCACATGCATTTGAACCAGCGTTCTGCCGCCTTATAGCTGTTAAGTAGTATACTTTAAAGCTAGTTTTGGTGTGCCAGGCGGCAAGTGCCGGCCGGCACATAACCTCCTATACTGTACCAGTATTCTTCAGTATATCATATACTGTAAGAAGAAATCTATAGTATAGGTTTTGGTACAGCACTGTGTGTTCTAACACTTTTGTGTTTTCCTGCACAGCCCTTTGCTGTTGCCCTACAGATAAGAAAGTGAGTTCTTTCTTGTCTATTATCCAGGATTTTAAAATCATTGCTTAGGTGTGAGCTCCACCTGTTTCCTCTGGAAACTTTGCATTGGTTATTCTAGAAGAGATTAACCATTCGATTTTATTATCTGGAAGGCTGCAACAATTGGTTGTGAGGGAAACACAAGTGTGTGTCTTTCCTTTCTGAATTGTTATGCTATACTATGCATATCCAGTGATACATAGTTCACTTGATACTCATGGAAATTTCTTCTCTTTACAGGAGGACCCTCCGAAGTGCGGAAGTGTTTTCTGCAACGTCCGTAGCAAGAACCTCTGCGGACATGAGTTTTGCAGGAGACTCGCAGCATGCGCTGTCTCCAAGGGTGATCTCCGGTATTGGGACCCTCAGGTATGTACTGTGTGCACTAGCCTGATTACTGAGGCCTTTGATTCCCCTAGGACGGCGGAATCAAGGGATATAGCAAGGGAGAAGCTTCGTACCTGGGTAAGGGGCTTCCAGAAGAACACCTCTGGACCTTATCTTCCAAGTGAGAAAATGAGGGCGTATCTTTTCCCTAAGGCATCAGCTGATGCAGTGATTCCCCAGCCTCAAGAGGAGATCCCCCAAGTTCAGATCCAGGTGGATGCTGAAGTCGCGGTCGCTATGCAAGACATCCAGTTAGATGACAGGATGTCTGACGTGGACGAGCGTCTGAAGGAAGACCTCCTGGCAGAAGCCCAGGATGAAGTTCAAGCCCCAGACGTTGTAGAGGAAGAGGTCGACGAGGTGTCGGCTACTCCGGTTCAGATCCCGGAGCCTATTCCCTCAACATCGGCCGGTCTCCCAGTAGAGCTGGGACAGGCCCTCTCCTCCATTGTTGGAATGATCCAACAAATGCAGAAGGAGAATCAGGAGAAGGCGGTTGCAATGAAACTGCGGATGCAGAGCCTTGCAGAATCACATGGGCCCCGGAAAAGGCTCAATGTGAAAGACCTTCCCGTATGCTCAGATGCTAACCCATGGAGGTATGCTGAGCACATGCCGATGACGACTGGAAAGATCGTCATCTCGGATAAGTTGGGCTCAGTTCCCCAAGAGGAGGTGGAATTCTGGCCCAGCAAGGCATCATATCCGGACTGTTATGTCCGGCTGAGGAAGGAACCAGCTTCAAAGGAGGAGACAGAGCCGAAGGAGGTCATAGTGATGGACCATGCTAAGGCTCAAGCTCTGCTTTCATCCTCGTTGAAAGAGAGGGGCTTCTCTAACTCAAAGGTAGCTGCATTGAGCAAGAAGCTCCCTTCCTTTGTGTCCTCTCCTGCTAGAGCCTCCCCTTTTTTACAGAAAGGGTTTGCGGCTGTACTAAAAGCAGTCGAGGCCGGCAAGCCTTGCCCCTCCCTGGAGGAGTGTAAACCCTTGTCGCTGGCCCTGCCTATGGACCACAAAGACTGGAAGGACGTCCATCTTACGTTCTCAGTTGGGAAGTTGGAGGCTGATATTGCCGGACGTCAGTTCAGCGAGGACCTCTCTAAGCTGTCTGACTTTCTCTTGCAGAGAGAGTTCGAGACAAAAGAAAGACTGGCTGCCTCTATGTCTCTTCAGACTACTCTTGAGACGATGGCAAGTGACCCCAAGGTCCATGAAATGTTCATGGTGGTGGCCAAGACTCATCTGGCCACAGTGACGAAGGACCTTTATGGCTTCGTCAAGGCGAGGAGAGCTTGTAGGGAGTTCGTGTTCACCTCGGCTACGGTGAGGCACGAGCCAAGGAAACTAATCTCCTCCAACATTTGGGGCAAAGACCTTTTCCCTACCGATTTGGTCAAAGAAGTTGTTGATAAGGCCGCCTTGGAGAATAGAAACCTTCTCCAGAAGTGGGGCCTGGCTATCAAAAGAAAGTCTTCCCTGGATGAGGGTCCTCAACCAAAGAGGAAGACTATGAGGACTAGGCTACCGTCTCGGCCAGCCAAGCCTTTTAGACAGCAACAGCAACTGCAATTGCCATTGCCTCCAGTGCCCCAGATCGTGGCACAAACCCCGACCACTTTTCAGTGGGTACCCCAGGCCGTGTCGACACAGTCCACGGCATTCACCCCATCGTTCGAAGGGCAGTCTACTTCCTTTCGAGCAAAGCCTAGAGGAGCAGCCAGAGGCTCGTCAAGGCGCCCCTCAAGGGGAAGGGGATTCAGGGGTGGCCGTGGTCAGGGAGGCAAGACCTCAGGACGGCAGTCCAAGTGAGATGATACCGGTAGGAGGGAGACTGATGAAATTTCGGGATCGGTGGACCTTCGATCCCTGGGCTCACAGCCTACTCAAGAATGGACTGGGCTGGAGCTGGTACAGCACTCCACCCCCGTGCCTTCGGTTTTTCCAACACTCCACCACCCTTCTGGAGGAGTACGTTCAAGAACTGTTGGAGAAAAATGTGATCCGAAAGGTGAAGTCCATCAAATTCCAAGGGAGGCTGTTTTTTGTTCCCAAGAAAGACTCGGAAAAGCTCAGAGTCATTCTGGACTTGTCGCCACTCAACAAGTTCATAGTGAATTGCAAATTCAAGATGCTAACACTGCAACACATAAGGACCTTACTGCCCAAGAGGGCATATTCCGTCTCTATAGACTTGTCAGACGCCTATTGGCACATTCCAACCAACCGTCGACTCTCCCCCTACCTAGGGTTCAGGCTACAACGAAGACTATACGCCTTCAGAGCCATGCCATTCGGGCTAAACATAGCCCCAAGGATTTTTACGAAGCTTGCGAGCGTAGCTCTCAAACAATTACGCCTAAAGGGAATTCAGGTAGTAGCCTACCTGGACGACTGGTTGGTGTGGGCAGCATCCGAGACAGAATGCTTGCAAGCTTCCAGTCAAGTGATCCAGTTCCTAGAGTACCTAGGCTTCAAGATCAACAGAAAAAAGTCTCGACTTTCTCCATCTCAAAAGTTCCAGTGGCTGGGAATCCACTGGGACCTTTTGTCACACCGTTTCTCCATCCCGGCGAAGAAAAGGAAGGAGATAGCGGGTTCTGTCAAGAGACTTCTAGATTCCGAAAGGATATCAAGACGCGAACAGGAGAGGGTACTGGGCTCTCTCCAGTTTGCTCCGGTGACAGACCCAGTGCTAAGAGCACAGCTAAAGGATGCAACCGGAGTTTGGAGAAGTTATGCATCAAACGCGCGAAGAGATCTGAGAAGACCAGTTCCGCTTCGGCTACGTACTCTTCTCAGGCCTTGGTCCCAAGCCAGACATCTAAAGAAGTCGGTTCTTCTTCAGCCACCTCCCCCGTCGGTGACGATTCACTCAGACGCCTCGAAGGAGGGATGGGGAGGTCACTCTCATCGGAAAAAAGTCCAGGGGACTTGGTCCAAGCTATTCAATACCTTTAACATAAACTTTCTAGAAGCTATGGCAGTGCTCCTTACCTTAAAGAAAGTCTCCCCGCGTCACTCGATCCACATAAGGTTGGTGATGGACAGCGAGGTAGTTGTGAGATGCTTGAATCGACAAGGATCGAGGTCACCACCTCTCAACCAGGTGATGTTGGCCATCTTCCGATTGGCGGAAAAGAAGAAGTGGTACCTGTCGGCAGTTCACCTTCAAGGAGTCCGCAATGTGACAGCGGACGCTCTATCCAGGTTCACACCGATAGAGTCGGAATGGTCCTTAGACGCAGGATCATTCTCCTTCATTCTGAATCAAGTCCCAGAACTGCAGATAGACCTCTTTGCGACGAAAGACAACAAGAAGTTGCCCCTGTACGTGTCCCCATACGAGGACCCCTTAGCGGAAGCAGTGGACGCGATGTCCCTCGACTGGAACAGATGGTCCAGGATTTATCTGTTCCCTCCTCACAACCTTCTGTTGAGGGTCCTCAACAAACTGAGATCCTTCAAGGGGGTAGCGGCAATAGTGGCCCACAAGTGGCCGAACAGCGTGTGGTTCCCCCTGGCATTGGAACTACAGCTGAAGTTTGTACCGCTACCAGATCCAGTTCTGACCCAGCGAGTCCAGAATTCGACTGTCTGCGCTTCATTACAGAAAACCCGGACCCTGCAGCTCATGATTTTCTCTCCCTAGCGGTGAGAAAGCGTTTCGGGATTTCGAAAGCCAGCATAGACTTCCTAGAGGAATATAAGTGCAAATCTACTAGAAGGCAATATGAGTCATCTTGGAGAAAATGGGTGGCCTTTGTCAAGGCGAAGAATCCGCAGGAGATCTCGACAGACTTCTGCTTATCTTTCTTCATCCACCTCCATGGTCAAGGATTGGCAGCTAACACGATTTCAGCGTGTAAGTCTGCTTTGACAAGACCCATTCTATATGCCTTCCAGGTCGACCTAGGTAACGAGATCTTTAATAAAGTTCCGAAAGCATGCGCTAGGCTCAGACCTTCAGCACCTCCAAAGCCCATTTCATGGTCTTTAGACAAAGTTCTTCATTTCGCTTCTCTGTTGAGCAATGAAGAGTGTGCGTTAAAGGATTTGACACAAAAAGTTATTTTCCTATTTGCACTCGCGTCGGGGGCCAGGGTTAGTAAGATTGTAGCCCTCTAGAGAGGCAGGTCGTGTTCAGTTCCTGGATGGGGGAGAACTGAACCTGTTTCCGGATCCTACGTTTCTCGCCAAGAATGAGTTACCCACCAACAGGTGGGGTCCCTGGAGAATCTGCCCTCTGAAAGAAGATGCATCTCTATGTCCAGTAGAATGCCTAAAGGTCTATCTTCATAGAACTTCAGACTTCAAGGGTGGTCAACTATTCAGGGGAGAAACATCAGGCTCAAATTTATCTCTGAATCAACTCAGAGCGAAAATCACATATTTTATTCGCAGAGCGGATCCTGACAGTACACCCGCAGGTCACGATCCGAGGAAAGTTGCCTCATCCTTAAATTTCTTTAATTGTATGGATTTTGAACATCTCTGTTCATACACTGGCTGGAAGGCTTCCAGAGTGTTCTTTCGCCACTATGCGAAGCAAGTAGAGGAACTAAAGAGATCTGTGGTAGCAGTGGGTCGCGTCGTTAACCCTACTGTTTAACTCTGCGTGGAACAGTGGTTTTAATTGGGACGATTAATTCCAGGGTGAGTGTCTAGTTACATACTGTACTACAAACTAAGTGAGGGCACTGAGTTGCCCATGTAGACTGTTCCATTTCCAAAGGTGAACCTAGCATAAGTGCAGACATGTGTGCCGAGCGTTTCTAACGCTAATGTCATTGATTTGTAATACAGACTTTTATGACTTTGATACCTCGGTATCTTAAAAGTGGCATTTAATGTTTTTTCTTTCAGATAAACAAGTTCTGTTTACTATCATACTTATGCTTAAAGTTTTGGGTTATCCTCTTCTTATATATATATATATATATATATATATATATATATATATATATATATATATAATTGTTGTTAACCTGTCTATTTATTGCCTGTCAATAAACTTGTTCTTGAGAACCTTGCGTCTCCTTCACCTGTGTCAATTTATTGGTATAATTGAGCATTCATTCTATGTACCTTATCTGGGATAATTCTAATAGAATTGTTCCTTTATGCAAGCTATGTTGCATTGGTTTTCCTCCTATGCGGATATAAACCTTTGTCCAATACAAGTATTGTGCGGAGAACTGGTCGATATTTCATATTGACGCAGTGGTTCTTTGCAAACTGCTTTACTTAATATAGGGTGAGACCACTATATTAGCTTGCCTGGTATTCATACATAGGTATATGTACTCTTTGAGACTTTTCCAGAGTCTAGTAGGACTCTTCCCTGTAGGGGGCAGGAAGCTCTAACATGGTTTATAGTTAGTTGAAAAGATGTATAACGGTAACATCTTAGGTCTCTAGGTCTAGTCGACCGGGAAAAATTACCTCCGGGGAGTACGGCACGTTCTGAGAATCCACAGATACAGTAATGCTCTGGTGTACTTCCATCAGGACGACATGGCTTGAGCCCAAAAAACAGATTTTGAGCGAAGCGAAAAATCTATTTTTGGGTGAGATGGCCATGTCGTCCTGATGGACCCGCCCTTCCCTTTCTAAGAAAGGGCTGTAGGACCCCTCCCTACATACAGTATCTGTAGCACCTCGTGTAGGCCTACGCTACAAGGAATACAGATGGCGCCAGGATTGGCGCCAGGCACGCTTACGAAACGGGAGATAGGGAGCCTTGGGAGCGGCTCCCCCTTTTTCTTTCCCGATTTCGTTTCTTGCCAATTGACCCTGCGATACGTAATCTCTGTTCGGGGTGCAGATTGCCATGTGGCGTGTCAAGAATACGTCCTCTGATATGTCGCGATATCCCTTTCACGAGGGATATTCGCTCCAGGAGTTAGAATTCTGGTTCCTTAAGGTAAATTCTCTGGGAATATCGCCGTAGTTGTAATATACCCTAGGAAGCTACCCAATAGGAACTTCCATCAGGAGGACATGGCCATCTCACCCAAAAATAGATTTTTCGCTTCGCTCAAAATCCGTTATATATATCACTCTACATTAGTCTACGAATATATCCTACAGCGGTTAAACAACAAACAAGTACGTAACTCACTGCTTAGGTTTAAAGAGACGTTCTGTATGCAGGCAGGACTACTAATTACAAGCAGAGAGAGAGAGAGAGAGAGAGAGAGAGAGAGAGAGAGAGAGAGAGAGAGGGGGGGGAGATTTTGAATTGACTGATTTGCTGGTAACCTTCCAGATAATATCAAGAGTTAGAGTTATAATTTATCGAATATCAAACGGTTAAAGCCAACCATCATGTCTCTGGATCCAAAATACTGAATGCCATTATTTTTTCTGTTTTCAATCTGAATAATTCCATAAGAAATTTTGTATGCTGTATTTGCCAATATTTACAAAGCTGCAAGTAAAGAGCTAATTGTACAACAGAGACTTTTATACTATTAAATAGATAATTAGACAAGATTTAAGTATCAAAAGATATATACTGCCGCAAACTTAAACCCCTGATTTAATTGGCGAGAAATTATTTCTTTTGTTTTTTCTGAAGTCATAGAAAATCTTCGTCGTTCAGGAAGGATAATACCTCCATTAAGGCTTTCTTTTCAAAACTAATGATATGATTACCAAATGTCGGATAACTATGCAAAATGTTTACTTTTCTTACGCTTTGACCAAACAAAAGTCCTTATTTCCTAAAACTTATATCGCTACGTCAAAGGAAATCACATAATTTAATAATTACTTTCCAAAGCCCCAACATAACATTTCACATATTTCGGCTAAAAAGCTAATAAAATCCTAATATCTTAAGCATGGGCAAGTAAAAAGTTTACTTAGACTAGTTTCCGGTTAAGATCAGTAAGATTCTTGGTAACCCCCCCCCCACCAATACCCGTACGGAGGCGGTGGTCGGGACCCAATATCTCCAACTTTTTCGTCCAAAGTATTTTCCTACATCAAACCCTCCTCCAAATTCTCCTACACATCATCACCTCATCTAATCCTTCACCTCCATCTGGACCTTCCACTCAAAACAGGAACCAAGGGAACACCTCAATATATTATGAAGTCTTCAAAACGTACCTACTCACCTTCGCCAACCACTCGTATGGTCAAGCTTTTTCAATTCTTCCAACAACCACTGGGGAACCAAAAGGTTTCGCTCGCCCTAAAGGAAATGACAAATATTGCTAGCGTGCAACCTGTGCCAGACGGCTCTCCTAGGGAAGAAGAACTTACTTTGTGTCTTTTGGGTACGACGCCTACCCGAAACTGTTCGTGCTGCCATCCTTGATGTCCATACCTTGACCATGAAGGACCTGATGACCAAAGTTTACCCACTTATGGATAGCCACTTCACTGCCTTCAAGACCTCCATCAACGCCTCCACTCCTGACGAAAAGGACTATCATTCAACACCGACTGGAGCTGACATAAATGCGGTAGGACGCAGATGGCACCCTAGACATGCCAGAGCAGCGACAAAGCCGCCCACCAATCACATATGACACCACACACTCACGCCCTAACCAACGACCTTTACAACCTCTACAGATTCGGAACAGCTGCAATAAAATATGCAAATAGATGTCAGTGGCCAAAAATCTTGTAAGTAGACGAGGCCTTGTGGCGGTGGCCACTCCTGTTACTAATGTATATTTTTACATGATGCAGGTACACTGGCGCTTATCGTCCCCTTCTACCAATGTCACTCGCCAAGATTCAATGTAGTCATTCTAAGCCAAAAGATATGAGATCCTCACTACCGTTTGGGAGCATCAAATACCACGAGAAATTCGTCGTTGCCAACATAATATTGCTAATAATAATTGGTGCGGATTTCCTCTCTAATTTTCACCTCCCAGTTGATGTGGCACATAGACATTTAGTCAACGCAGACTCATACTCGTCGATACCTCTTCAACCCGTTCCCTATGCGCTTTCACTCTACATCAGTACACACATGGATGCCTACGCTCACCTCCTCACGCCGTACCTAGAAGTCTTCCAGCCAGAACTTGGGCAAACACCCACAGTTCCCACCAAGCATGATATTTATCACAATATCAAGGCGACAGGTCCCCCGTATTTGCCAGATTCAGGTGTCTGATCATGGATTATTTAGCAGCTGCTGAATGAACGTTTGCCTAAATGGAAGAAATTGGCTTTTGTCAAAAGGACTAAAGCCCATGGTCGTCACCCATACACATTGTCCTGAAGAAGGATGGCTCCCTACACTCTTGTGGGGATTACAGGTGTCTGAATATGCTGAAAAAAACTGGATCACTACTCACTCCCCAACATTACCAATGCTACCTCCTACTTGCACAAAGAGAAGGTGCTCTCCTCTCTCGACCTCCTGAAGGGGTATTATCAGGTGACCATGAACCCAAAAACATCCCCAAGTCTGCCATCATCACCCCCTTCAGCACATGAACATTTAATTACTCCGGTTTTGGTCTTTGTAATGCTTGAGCCACTTCTCAATGGCTCATGGATGGCCTCTTAGGGGACCTTCCGTTCGTTCGTTCAGATTGCTCGACAATACAGAGAAGCAGGGGGCTCTTGGCACAAGGCAAGGGGATCTTCCCTTGGCATATATGTGGATGACATACTTGTGTTCTCTTCCTCCAAAGAGGGACAATTCCATCACCTACACATCATTCTCGGCCACCTACAATGGAATGGCCTTGTAGTTCGGTACAACAAGTGTACCTGGGGTGCTACCAAAGTATCGTTCTTAGGGCCCTGCATCACTCCTCAAGGCGTCCACCCTCTGCCTGAGAAGGTATCAGCTGTTGAGAACTTCCCCACCCCCTCAACCATAAAAGCACTGCAAGAATCCTTGGGTATGATAAACTATTATCAATGGTTATTGCCAGCCATCACCATATTTTTTGCCCCCTCTACACCTCCGTTAAGGGCAAGCCTTCAAGAAAAGGCCCTCTTCAACACACAGAAAGCCCTGTCAACTACTGCTGTTCTAGCTTTTCCCAGGCTGCATGCCCCTCTCCTTCTCTCCACTGATGCTAGTGACGTAACTACTGGTGCAGTACTCAAGCACGAAGTTAATGGCTCAGCCCACCCATTGGCATCCTTCAGTAGAAAAATGTTCTAGGTGGAATCCGACTACTCTACCTTTAACCATGAACTGCTGGCAGTGCATTTGGCTGTCTGTCATTCGCACGGACCATATGTCCCTGGTGCACGACTTTGCTCAACAGTCTGATGCCTGGTCCCCCTGTCAATGACATCTCTCCACCATACCTAAATACAACTGCACCTTTCCACATGTACCTGGTAAAATGAATCCTGTTGCCAATGCCTGTCAAGAAACACATTTGCCGCCATTCACCTAGGATTGGATTACAATGCCTTCGTGGAAGCCCAATGGAAAATCCAGAGTACCAAGCCTGAAGGAAATCTTACATATCCCTCCATTGATAATACAACGTCCTCGACGACTCTCATGCCACCCTACTCTGTAATGTCAAAACTGATATACCACACCCATTGATACCTGCCCCCATGTGCCGATAAGTATTTAATTTAATCAGTGGCTTCCTACATCCCTTGCACAGATCTAATGCACAGTTACCGAAGACGAAGTTCATTTAGCACGGCATTACTAAAGAGGCTAAGGATTGAGTCCACTCCTGTACTGCATGCCAATTTCAAAAGTATATTGACACACAGATTCAAAATGATCACCTTTCCTCAACCTCAGTGTTGCTTTGCTCACATTTATGTCGATGTAGTAGGCCCTCTACCCACATCTTATGGACACCGTTATCTGTTCACTGTTACTGGCCACTCCAATTGTTGGCTTGAACCCATCGCCATGCAAACTGCAACATCTGCCTCATGTACATCTGCCTTACTCTTAGGGTGGATGGCCAGATTTAATTATCCCTGAGCATATCACTTCTGACAGGGGTAACACTTTCACCTCTCAATTGTAGACATCATTAGCAAATCTCCCAGGCATCACCCTACATCAAAAAACCTCCTACAATCCTGCAACCAACGGAATAGTTGAACGCTATCACTGCACCATCAAAGCAGCTTTGATGTCCCATTGCAATGACTCCAACTGGTTTACTCAGCTTCCCAGCGTTCTCCTTGGATTATTAATGACGTTACTGATGTCTTAGTATCTGAAATGATGTATGGCGATCCGTTGGTGATCCCTGGTGATTTTTTTCGTCTGCAACCTCTTCCTGTAATCTCTATTGCTTACTTTATGTTGTTGGAAAATATACTCCCTACCGCCAGACTTACAAGCACCGAGCGAAGCAACACATGCCGAAAGATTTAAACACCACAACATATATTTTCATGCGCACTGACACTTGCAAGCCACTGATGACAACCCCCTTATACGAGTTCTTTACTTGTTATCTGTTGCAAGCCGAAGGCTTTCTGGACTAACAATCGTGGGAAAGAAGACTGAGTACCTGCTGCAAGATGACTCACCTACAGTTCATCTCTCTAAAGCAGAGCACCCTATTTCATGTATATGTATTATTTAGGGAGGTAGCCACGTACCGCACATGTTTCATACATGCTCACATACTAGGATGCTATTGCTCTCTCTCTCTCTCTCTCTCTCTCTCTCTCTCTCTCTCTCTCTCTCTCTCTCTCTCTCTCTCTCTCTCGCTGATATTAGTAAAATCTTGTTTAAGCTTACCATTGTATGTTTGAATTTTCCATTGTTATCCTCAACCATTTTATATATAAACTTGTGATGTCTCATTTATAAACCAATCATGTTCAGTCTGTCTTTCTGTTAAGACCTAGTCTAAGTTTACTAGACAATCAATTCTGCAACATATCTGTAAAATTTCGCAGACTTGACCACCAACAATTTATGATTTTCTACATGATCAAAATTACCATCCGTATTAAGAGTATTCAAACAATCTTGAATGCGATAATGAGAACTGATTTAAAGCCAACAATAATTTTGTTTAGCCGCTCTCATTTACTTAGCTTAGTATGAGTTATATCAACTAAATAATTTCTCTAAATTCAAAGGAATATCAACACCAACAAAATTTTTTTTTTTTTTTTTTTTTGAAAACTAATGTATTATCATTGAACAAATATCCAAACATTCCATCAGTCCCTCTACACTGTTAAAAAAACGTAATTTTAATCGGAAATTCTTCGTAAAAATACACTGTCTCAGCCATGTTTCAGTAAAATACAGTCGACCGTAATTTTCACCATACTTTGTTATTGTCTTTTCCGGGTTGGTGACCGTAATATAACTCCTTAACGTTAATATATTCGTTTTTAGATGGTAAATACCTGACAACATTTCTTCCAGGACTTTTACCGCCTTTTACGGCAAATTTTTTAACAGTGCATCTTTTAGGTTTTTCTTCATCTAAATTTCATCAACTTTTTCCTTTTACATTTGAGAGTCTCTCTCTCTCTCTCTCTCTCTCTCTCTCTCTCTCTCTCTCTCTCTCTCAATATACTGAAAGCAACTTTCACGAAAAACCTATGTATATAGAATTTGGATGATATTCAATCATAATCATAAAATGAAGGCTCTTGTAACCATCTACTTTCAACCATACTGAAAAGTGTATGTGTGTGTGCGTCTTTTCATGCACACCCACTTATAATCCTGTCTTCTGCTAATTAGGTTTTATTCAATTTAATACATAAAGAATATTTAAAGATTTTATTTTCATATGCTATCGGCAGTCATTCATCACTCTACTGAAGATAAGCATTGACAAAGTCAAAGAACAGTTCCCGTCCATTCATATTAAAAAGAAATCTATTGCTTAACGATGGTTGCAGACATATTGTCGACTAGTGTGTGAACAGTTATTCGTATGGTGTGGACAGTGGGCAATGACGAAGACTAAAGTCGTATGGTCGTAGATACCCGACGAAAACTTCTTCATTCGGATATTGTAACCACCGAGGTCACAGATACACTTAATTTCTTCAAATTCAGTGGAAGGTTACGTTTGTAACATTGAGAGAGAGAGAGAGAGAGAGAGAGAGAGAGAGAGAGAGAGAGAGAGAGAGAGAGAGAGATCGTCAGGTACCCTTAAATACTGTTGTGTAACTTCTATTGTTACAAGAATATGTAGTTCAAGCGATAAGAAGAATGATCTAATGGATATTATCAATTGAAGTGAATCTTATGTTATCTCGTTAGCAAACCTGCAAAAGATAAAATCCACTATTTTCCTATCGTTTACTGCTTAACGAGATTTTTCCACATCTACCTAATAAAACGGATTATTTTTCAACGTTTAAACCAATCATCCGCAAAGGTTGGAATGACCCATCAGATTCCCACTGCAAATCCTATTGCATCATTAACCACAGCCATAATACCGAGAACCAATGAGCAAGAGACCTGCCTCCTCGCGACTATTCGGGCCAGATTCAAAGCGGGACTATTCCGCTAAATTGCTCTTCTCTTCGAACAATCAATTACTATTCGGGAGTTAGTCAGGGTCTGGTGACGACCTCACACCTCCCCAATACCAATCTCTCGACCACACAAAACCAATCGGGACTAAAGGCGATGTTGTCATGCATTTGCTCTCATTGACCTTGAAGGAAGCACTTAGAAGGATACATGAACCCTGATCACTTTCCAATCCTAAGAGCATTTTATTTCAGAGTCAAAACGAATAAAATTGAACTGAAAATAAAAGATATCGTCTGCCGCACTGAGTATTTGACAAATTACGGTCAACGGCGGTCAAGAATAATCACTCCTTTATTATGCATCTATTTCAGCGAAAAAAAAAATCGACTTTGTTGAAAATTAAATATAAAAATAAACGATCATAATTATGCATACTAGGCAAAAAAGAACCAAACTAACTCAAATATGATGCTAAATCAAATGGGACTATTTATTTGTAATCACAAAATGGAACTAGAAAATATTTTTTATATTTCTAGCTAATGAGTATTACCTCATAAAAAAAGTGGATCTGACATTATTTTTTAAATAAAACTGTTTTACTACACATAAAGTACTCACTTGAGGTGAATTCCGATTCAGATACATATCACTTACCTGAAAAGAAATGTAGCAAATTATTTACAACTTTATAGATTTCAATAGTTTAGGATGAAAATAATAAAGCAGCAGCAATATTGAAATGTACATTTGACTACAACAATAATAATAATAATAATAATAATAATAATAATAATAATAATAATAATAATAATAATAATAATAATAACAGCATAGACTGAAATAGACTAGCAACATTAAAAAAATATCGCACAACATACAGCAAAACATTCTTACAGATAATATGACAGCAACTGCAGCTTAGCATTGCCCATTTAACTGAACTAGAATCGGGGGAAAATTATTAATGTCTAATCCGATGCAACATTAATTCCCTGGCCAACTCCCCGTCGTTTCATTCCAACGACACACTCGAGGACACTGATGAGTACATTACCAGTGAAATGTTCCAGGTTGTGGAACATTTCCAGAGCCGTGTCAATGTACTAATACATTGCACACAAAAAAAGTTACCAACAGAAGAGAGCTTTCGGAGGTTTGGTAATATTTATTATAGCCATATACAGTATATTACATGGACGCAAATGTGTCATTGTTATCTGAGATTTATTTTACAAAGCGATTATGAGGATTTAGATATCGGATGCAGTCTTATTAGCGACCTTAAATCTTTCGGGATAGCCAAGAACAAAATACCTTGAGCCTTGTTTTATACGTTGAGGTTATTCAGGTTATGATGCAATGTAAGAAGAGGGCGCAGACGACATCCATCAATGAAACAATACCAGAAGCATTTACTGTGTAAATGAAACAGCTAAGTAGTTTAAGTTGGAAAACAATTTTGGACATGAAAACAATGAGGAAAAATAACGTAACTAAAAGATTACATTATTCGAATCAGTTTTTTCAAAAGGAGGTTAACAATCCTAAAATACCATATTCATAAATAAGCACTAAAGCATTCTCGAAGCAACCAAACCAATAAGATGGCAAGGTGGATGCGGATATTCTCTCATCGATGTTGCAACAAAGAAAAACCTCGACCACATAAATTCATGCACTTTGTCAACAAGATCTGATGATTCCACAAAACCGATTTCCCGCAGAGTCATTGGATTTCCTAATTGATGTGCGACATCTGCTGTACCCAAAACGACCGGCTGTCGTGTCACATCTCGATAAATAAAATGTCAAGAGATGCTGCCTCGGCCAAAAGGAAAAGGAGTCCGACGTTTTCTTGTGGCTTTGTTTGTTATGTTATACCGGGCGGGAGGTACCTTCGCTTGGTATATAATCGTCTATGCTGCTCAATGTTATCATTGAAATATCTTTTTTTCATCATGAAAATCATGTAAGCTTCAAGGTTCTGCTAAATCTATTGAATAAATAACACCTTTTAAATGAAGTGAATTATTTGTGACCTGTTTTATCCTGAATGGCTAAACTCATACAAATCATGTTCGTTTGGTGCTTCTGATAAATTCATTAAATAACAAACATCTTTCATATGGAGTGCATTAGCTGTGATGACCACTTTCAATCCCGAATTCATAAATTTTGTAATTGTGTAGATACAATTTGAAGTAATAGAAAATCCTGTTATCAAAAGTCATATATTATTCTTATTGGAAAAATTAGTTTGAACTGGTTATATGGTATATCTACTTCTTTATTTTTTTATACCATAGTGAAACAAATGAAATGATTATATTTACTTAGGAAAACTGGTTATGTCACACTGATTAGTAAGCATGCAAACAAGCAACTTCTTTTCAATCATTCTATAACCCTGTGGGATAATCTACGGCGGCACAACTGTCTTCAAAAATACAATTATATTCATTTCATGGAGATACTTCCTTGATTCATTCTTGACATTTTAAAGAAATCAAACACATCTAATTATAACACAAATTTAAAACTCGACTTCGACAATTATTGTAATCTTCTTTTCCTTGAGATTACATTTATAACAATGTTTTCACTCTTAAGTGTATAGCAGTGTATTATTAGGAAGACATCATTCATGTATTTCTCTCTACTTCATTATAAAATAGATAATAGATAACCTCTTGTCAACATTCTATCAGCAATATTACTAATAAATTGACTCGGTATGATTAGTTATCCCCAAATATTTAACTAAAGTGACTAATCCTTATTTGGTAAAACGTATTCCATACATTCCAAATGTGCATGTACCAGATGATATCAATTACATAAAATACTTAAAAAATAAATCTTCTTAACCTACAAGCTTATGTGATCCTAACTAACCTTTCATTATCAAATATATATATATATATATATATATATATATATATACATATATATATACATATATATATATATATGTGTGTGCGTGTGTGTATATATATATATATATATATATATATATATATATATATATATATACACACATATTGAAATATCTCTGGAGGCTGGAATGGTATAGCTTTTCTCTGCGCCATTGTTTAATTAAATGTTGCTGCATATGGCTTTTGCCATTGCCTTTTGGTGGTGATATTAATAATGCTTAGAACTACTTAGAAGGTATTTATGGTAAACTATATTATGAGAGTGGCATCAATGTTATGGTTCGATTACTGCAATAGTACATACTTGTAAAAAAATATAAATATTAGTTCTGTATTAATCCCATCTTCGTCGGCTGATTGTGGGAATGATAATAATGTGCATTTTAAATACATTTATTGATATGCTATATGAATGCCACTGCTGCCAACAAGCTTCTTGACGCTTCAGCTCTGACTCGTGATTGACATGTAAACACACTACTTGTATACAAGAACCTAAAGCCTTAAAAAAATAAAACAGAGATTGACAACCGGTGACTTTAAGGCAAAACATAAAGACTATTAAGGAAGAGAAAATTTACATTAAGAAACAGGCCTTTGCTATCAAATCAATGCATTGCATTATTAAGGATAAGCTGTAAAAACTGCACAAAAATTAAAAATTTATATGGCACAAAAGCTCTGCCATATGTGGTTAAAATTGTTTTATTGGAGTTGGGGACATGTATAGAAGAAAGGTAAACGGAGAGTGCGTCGTCAAGTGTTTAACTATCAACTTCATCGGTAATCAACTTAATAGTCTAACATTCATCCCCTTACAAGAAAAATACACATTAGGCATACACCGAAAAGGATTGCGCATCGCCAGGATCAGCCAACCTATACTAATGAGGGCCATTCAAACTAGGTTGCTTTGCTGTGACCAAAATCTCCCATCATCGTCAATCCCCAGTGACCAGCATGGTAGTGCGAATTGCCAAAACCAAGACATGACACGAGACCGAAATTAAAAGAAGGATAAGCATGGGAGGGAGAGCTTTTGGTAAACAAAGTTATATTATGAAAAGTACAATGCCCCTTTCTCTAAAAAGAAAAATATCTAATCAGATGGCCCTACTACTATTAAATTACTTATCAGAAACTTGGAGCTTATGAAATCTTTAGAATATACGCTAGTTACACCTGAAATAGCAAATTAATGGGAAGAGTAACGACTGAAATAACACTAAGAGACAGCAACATGTTTAGTATACGAGATCAAAGGATATTCTGATAATATATAAAAGAAAGGCATGGACATGGGCAACGCAAATAATGAGAATGACAAGTAAAATATGATCGTTAAGAATAATAGAATGGGTCCCTAGAGACTAAAAAAGAAGCAGGAAAAGGAAGAGAAGAGGTTGTACTGAAAAAGCTAAGAAAATTTGCAGATATAGACTGGCATATAAAGACTATAAACAGACACGAATGGAAATACATGTCTGAAGCTTTCGTATTGCAGTGGACTAAAATCGGCTGATGATGATGATATATGTATATAAAAGTATACGCGTGTTTGAGTGTGTGTATATCTTTACGTATATCTGTAAATAATACAAAAAAACAACTCTACCCTTCAAGTTGTATAAAATAAATGTTAATTCTTAAGCGTATAAATTTTCAGAAAACCATAAAAACAACCATTCAAAAGTCATAATGGAAACTTAATAAAAGCTCTGCCGTGTCAGTAGTTGGTTCAAGTTTCAAAAGGAATAATTTACAGGCACTGGATATCACGTTCTAAATTAAACCTGACATGGAGAGAGAGAGAGAGAGAGAGAGAGAGAGAGAGAGAGAGAGAGAGATTTGATGAAAGTCCGTAAAATAGAAAAGATATGTAGAGTATGAGATGAAATAAAATATCTTACGTAAGTTATACAAAAAAAAAAAAAAACATGAAAAGATACACAGATGAAATACAAAAGGTACGAGCTATTAATGATAAGATAACAGATACACAAAAATACACCAAAAACTATAAAGCAAATCGTATTCCAATTGACACTCGCATGCTATGCAACATTTAAATTTTAATAACTAGAGCACCGAGGTCATTGGATCTACTTTATGAGGTGAGGTTTTATTTCATAGGCAATGTTATGGAGAGAGAGAGAGAGAGAGAGAGAGAGAGAGAGAGAGAGAGAGAGAGAGAGAGAGAGAGAGAGAGAGAGATAGAGAGAACGTTCAAATAATTAAAAGTAAAATTAGCCTACAAATTTCATAATTTTTACTAAAAGATGTCATTTCACGGTGAGAATATAAAAAAAAATGGTTACTGAAACCTGTAATTACTCCGACTCTCTCTCTCTCTCTCTCTCTCTCTCTCTCTCTCTCTCTCTCTCTCTCTCTCTCTCTCTCTCTCTACTTCTGAATCATAGATTAAATAGATTGGTAAGTTAATTAGATTATACTATGGGTTTAGAGTCTACGTGTAGCTTACCCGTTGGTTCGGCATCAATGACCATTAGATTTCAGGATGCCAGAAAACCTCAAGTCAATCAATTACCCATTTTGGATAACAGTATAAACAAATGTGATGATACAATCAAGCTTAGTGTTCACAGAAAACTAACTAATGTATGTGTATATGCGGATTTCTATTTAGATAAAAGTAATCTAATATTAACTTTAATGGCTTTGACAACATTGCGGGTTTGTAGCCCTGGGTATATTAGTAATGAAATAAATGAAACTATGACTTGGCAAAATCTAAAGTACCTTAGAAATTTTGACGACGCTACATTAAGAAAAGCAATAAAGACCTCTTTCATTAACACAGGGAAACCTACAACACGAAAAACATACTTGTATTGCCCCATGAATGACAATATATATATATATATATATATATATATATATATATATATATATATATAAGGTTATTGTTAATGTAGATTTAAAGAATAATAACAGTATTCATAAAGAATTCTCAAGAGTCCAGACAGTACCAATAGATGCATGCTTCATATTCTTTATAATTAATATAAAAAATCCTATATATGTCACATTGGTGAACATATTCAAAAGCATAATAAACATCATATTTAAAGTGCAAGATATATTCAGGAGAGAAAAATATTTTAGTTTCACGTTCAAAATCAAAATCATTCTATTGAATAATTAGTTACAAAGAATTTGGCTAATTCCAATAATTCATTTGAAAGAAATAGCAGAGTCGAGTTTTAAAATAAAGATATTTTTAATAATAAATTGAATATTAGAAACAGAATGAATAAAACTAGATGCATTCATATCTAAAGAGATCTCCAAGCTTCATGAACTTCTATTTCCTGAACCGGGCCTTACCCTAGTGATACCTGTTTTCTCTTTTAGGAATTACGTTCCCTTATATTGTATATGTTTATTTATTATTAATCCTCTTGGGCTGTACAGTCATATATATATATATATATATATATATATATATATATATATATATATATATATATATATGTGTATATAGATATAAATATATATATATATATATATATATATATATATATATATATATATATATATATATATATAAATTTATTTATATATATATATGAATATATATATATATATATATATATATATATATATATATATATAAACTTATATATATATATATATATATATATATATATATATATCACAATGGCATCTAATATCGAATTCTACTTTTGTAAATGTATACCCACTATAAATTTATTTATGATAACAGCTTCTGGCTGGGAAAAGATTTGAATCTATATCGCTTAGCCGAAACTATGCCTGCAGGAACTCTAAAGAGCCATGCTATCAAGAGAAATATAAGTTTATTTCAAGTCCACCGTACATATTCTTGTCGAATTCAGGAATCTATTCTTATACTTGAAATAAACTCATCTCCACCATGATAACTGATAGGTGAGTTATCAACACGGGGTTATTTATGATGATTATATATTATTAACACTTGTGATTTAAACAATGTAAATATCAACCACAATGGCACTTATTATCGAAATCTACCTTCGGAAATTTATATCAACTGTAAACCCATTTATGATAACATTTTCTGGCTGGGCAAAGATTTGAGCCAATGCTTCTCAGTCGAAACCATGCCTGCAGGGACTCGAAGCAACTATGCTATCATGAGAGATATAAGTTTAAGACAAGTCCACACCGTATATTTTCTTTTCGAATTCCTAAACTACATAAGGATAGTGAGAAAATTCCGATTGTGGAAGGAGTTAGGCAGGGAGACCCCACCTCTTCTATATCATTTATAGAATACATAGAAGCATTTTCTAGGTTGGGAAAATGTAGGAATTGATATTAATGGGGAATACCTGAACAACTTAAAGATTTGCAGATGATATAGTTGTGTTTAGTGAATTATGAGAGGAATTACAAACGATGAAAGAAGATTTGAATAGAGAAAGCAGAAATGTAGGACCGAAAATGAATACGAGTAAAATTGAAATAATGTTCAATGAAAATGCAGACACAACCAAAAAGATTTATGGACGAGCTTCTAGTGATTGTTAATGATTATACATACTTGGGACATACAGTTAATTTTTCCCCAGGGCATAAGACCGAAATTAAAAGAATGATAAACGTGGG
>NC_090730.1:130576118-130581118 GCF_036898095.1 Palaemon carinicauda
ATATGGTACAGTAAGAGTGCAAAAATACCCTTATATACAATTAATAATAGAAAAAAAAAATATCAGAAGGATATGGTTATATGTTTACAGAAATCACACTTGTCTATGTGGGAGGAGCTCATATCTCCTTAGGATGTCAGGATGTTGATTCTACTTGGAATATTATGTTAAATTGCATCAGTGAATTTGAGCCTTAATATGGCCTTACTAACATACGTTAGTTATAATTCAAAGAGCTAATGAAAGAATAATGTTGAAAATAACACTAAGAGCAACATGGATACGAGAGCAAACTAAAGTAGAGAATATTCTAACAACATGTGATGAAAAGAAATGGACATGGACAGGGCATATAATAAGAAGGAGAGATAATAGGACAAGAATAATAACAGAATGGATCCATAGAGATTGCAAACGAAGCAGGGAAAGGAAGAGAAGACGATGGGCTGACGAGTTTCGAAAAGTTGTGGGTTTAGACTGGCATAAAAAGACAATAAACAGACGCTTGTGGATGGACATGTCTGAGGCCTTTGCCCTACGTGGGAATAGCAAAAGATGATGACGGCTGTGTTAAATATGGAAAGTTGAATCTGGCAGATGGAGTTGAACAACCTGTGCTTTGAATTCTAACTTGGTCAGAAGTATTATTATTATTATTATTATTATTATTATTATTATTATTAAATGCTAAGCTACAACCCTTGTTGGAAAAGCAGGATGCTATAAGTCCAGGGGCCCCAACAGGGAAAATAGCCCTGTGAGGAAAGGAAACAAGGAAAAAATAAAATATTTTAAGAACAGTAAAAACATTGAAATAAATATTTCCTATATAAACTATAAAAACTTTAACAAAACAAGAAGAACAGAAACTAGATAGAACAGTGTGCCCTAGTGTACCCTCAAGCAAGAGAACTCTAACCCAAGACAGTGAAACACCATGGTACAGAGGCTATGGAACTACCCAAGACTAGAGAACAATGGTTTGATTTTGGAGTGTCCTTCTCATAGAAGATTCTTCCATTGTCTTAAACAAATAAAACACTTAAATCACTATCTACATTTCATTATGTTGTTTATCTTTCATAATAAAATAAGTATCATACGACATTCATTAATCAAGTGAGAGAGAGAGAGAGAGAGAGAGAGAGAGAGAGAGAGAGAGAGAGAGAGAGAGAGAGAGAGATGAAGCCCATGGACGAGCACAAGACTAAGAGGGCGGGAAGTAATACTTCAATGGTTAGGAGGAAAAAACATATATTTCAAGATTACAATGCACTCTTAATAGCAAGGAGACTCATATTTCAGGATAATCCTTAAAGGATAACAGATAAAATAAAAGAAAAAAAAGAAGAAGTGTGAGAGATGAGGCACGATATTATGAAGAAGAATTATGATAAAAGGAGGAAGAAGCCGACCACTTTTATCATTGTCAGTACAGGAGACCGAAGCAGGTTGAAAAACTAATAGTTCTAGAAACGAAGGGTAATACATTAACTTCTTTCCATGGAAATGAATTATTACATTACTGCGAATGAAGTATAAAAAGAAAGTGATCAAAATGAGAAAATAGAAATGTCATGTTCTCAACATACAGCAAAAGACGTAATTGGGAGAGCTAGAGGTAATAATAATAATAATAATAATAATAATAATAATAATAATAATAATAATAATAATAATAAAAGCTGCTATACCAAGTAACAAAGAAGAGTGAAATGCTAGAGAAAATAAAAATATCTCATGTTTTCCTCAACATACAGCAATAGACGTATTTGGGAGACTATCCACCAAGGCACTATCCCCAATTTTGGAGGTGGCCGACATAAAAAAAAAAGGGTGGGGGGCGACTTTTCCTTTCTTCCCTCCTCCCACCCAGGCAAAGAATTCAGCAGTTGGCTTGGTACTGAAAGGGTGACACAGCCCACCCTCCGCAACTATCCGGCACAAATTGAGCTTCATATGCCGAATACCTTAATGCCGCAACCTCAGCGGTCACCAAGGCAACTGGAGGAAGCAGCAGGGTCTATTGGAACTGCGACACAATCGCTCGGCATTCATTCCTGTTTCTAGCATGCTCCTTTGCCTCCCTCACATCTACCCTCCTATCACCTAGAGCTTTCTTCACTCCATTCATCCACCCAAACTTGGTCTTCGTCATGTACTTTTCTCCATCAACTCTTGCATTTAACACCGTCAGCAGACAGCCATTTTCCATTCTCTGTACATGGCCAAACCATCCCAACACATTCATATCTACTCTAGCTGCTAATTTTTTACACCTGATCTCACCCTCACTACCTAACCATATTGAATCGAGATACACCAGCAATACTCCTAAGATACTTCACCTCAAACACATTCAATTTTTGTCTCTCCGTCACTTTCATTTCCCTCAACTCCGATCCATACATCATAGTTGGTACAATCCATTCCTAATACAGAATTCTCTTTATATTTATTCCTAAACCTCTAATCTTTACCACTCCCTTCACTGACCCCAACACTTTACATCCTTCATTCACTCTCTGGCGTACATCTGCTTCCATTCCACCATTTGCAACAACAACAGACCCAAAGTACTTGAACTGATCTACTTCCTCAGGTAACTCTCCATTCAACATGACACTCAACCTAGCACCACCCTCCTTCTCATGCATTTCATAACTTTACCCTTACCACATTATCTCAACTTCCCTCTCTCACACCCTCCCAAATCAGTCACTAATAGAACTAGCTTCTCCTCCGAGTCTGCAACCAATATAGATTATCCGCAAACAACAACTGATTCACCTCGCACTCATAATTTCTCTCATCTATCACTTACAATCCTTGACCAAGCACATGAACATTCACCTCTCGCACAACTCCATCAAAGACTCTATGAACATGAGTTATGGTATGACAAAGAAACAATCTCCAATAGATTTAGTAGATTTGAGAATAATGCCCTGAGAAGGATATTGGGAATTAAAAAGCAGGGCAGGATTCGAAATGAAACTAAAAGGGAATTACTCGAGTGCCATATATGGATGAGATCATGATGAGGGGTATATGGAGATGGTTTAGGCACGCTCTTCGCACTCCCCAAGAGAGATTAACTCACCAAACGTTCAGCTTGGTTCCACAAGGTACTAGAAGAATTGTAAGACCCAGGCCTACATGGCTGAGGACAAGGAAGCGCGAAGTAGGATATGATGAATGGAGAAGTATTGAATTAAAAGCTCAAGATAGAGACGACTGGCGAAATCTAACCGAGGCCCTTTTCGTCAAAAGGTGTAGGAGGAGATGATGATGATGATGATGATGATGATGATGATGATATATATATATATATATATATATATATATATATATATATATATATATATATATATATATATATATATTAATAACCTTGATATTTTATGACCAATGCAGTATAATTAAGTTTACGGAGCATTTCTCTGTTTGTGAGGTTTTCATCTTCATACCTTATCATCATAGTTTAGAATAAAAGACAAATAACATGGTTATCAATTAAAGAATGAGATAATTGTCTTATATAAACTACAACTTAAACAAAATTCAAGATATAAAAATCTTTAAAAGATAAACATAACATTGGAACTAAAAAAACAAATGACAGATATAATAAATCGTAAGTAAAAATATTGGTAGTCCAAACTTGATCAATATTGGAATGAGTTTATAGAAAAGAATTAACCTCCTCAGTATGGTTTTCCTACAGTCTTCTGTCAGATGCCAGGAAATCGCATCTAAGGACGTTTCCTTGTAAAGAAAAGTTTCATGGGGGAGGCGACCAAATACCCATTGTCTGGGAATTTTCATAGTTTAATCCCCTACCCGAAAAAAACGTTCCTAGACCTCTATTATTATTATTATTATTATTATTATTATTACTCGCTAAGCTAAAACCCTAGTCGGAAAAGCAGGATGCCATAAGCCCACGGGCCCCAGTTGGGAAAATAGCCTAGTGAGGAAAAGAAACAAGGAAAAATAAAATATTTTAAGAACGGTAATGACATTAAAATAATTTTCTACTATATAAACTATAAAATTTTTAACAAAACAAGAGAAGGAGTAATTAAATAAAATAAGGTGCCCGAGTATAATGTATTCACAGTCGGCTGTGAAGCCAGCATTAGTGTCTTCCTTCACCACAAGCCACCTAGCTAATTAATTTAGTTCCGCCAGTACCCCATTGTAGCAATGCCCTCGCTATATCTAAAATAAGAAGCATATGTTGAAAATATTGCCCCTTAAGCATAAACTATCATTTAATGGTGTATTTTCCATCACATTTACTCTGACCAATCAAAGGACAAAATAACTCTCCAGCTGTAGTATCTCAATGGATGGCTGGTGCCCTGGCCTCACTACTACCTACTACAGCCCATGGAAATTTTATACCATATCGACAGGCTCTTAAGTGATAACCACTATCAGGGCTAAACAAGAAAATATCACTGATATCATCTCTGAAAGCAGAGAGAGCAGTAAGGCTAAGACTACTGATAATATAATCACTGGGTGCAAAACACACGAAAGAGGATCTGGCTTAAATAATATCTTGCAAGTAAGGTAAACCCTAGAATCGGCAGGCAGTCAGACAAAATAGCAACTTTCCTAGCTAAGTAAAAATACACAACTCCAATGATAACAGAGGTATTTACCAGTAATATGTACAAATCTATCCAGGTTAAAGAATACTGCAATAATTAAAAATCAATACATTAGTCGAGCATTGATCAGCCTTCATCGTTACTGTTATAATATCATCGCAATCGGAAATTTATCTTTCAGCCGATGATGTTGTGCAAAAATGAATGTCGGAGGTAAATTTCTCTCTCGAACAAATCAACATTGTCATCTATGACACATTGTTTAAAACATTTTATAAAAGCAGAATCTGTATAGTTAAGAATAAAAAAATCCGTCATCTAATATCCAAGGAATAGTAGAATACTCCCAATCAAAAGCCGCAAAACCCACGAATTTTG
>NC_090730.1:130586118-130591118 GCF_036898095.1 Palaemon carinicauda
TTAACGCAAAAAAAATATAAATAATGCAACCACTACGGCCAATGCTCGGAGATACCTTTATGCGACGGAAATCCGACGGGAAAGAGCGAGTGATGCTGTCCTCGTGAGCAGCCTCTCACACACTCGGCCACCTAGAGGCCACATCTCTTATCTCGGGGCAAAAATTTGCTAGAAACTTTCCTCGTATCTCAAATTTCTTGTATGTTGGGACACTCGTATGTCGAGGTATTACTGAATACATATAGAAACACACATATGTATGTATGTGTATATATATATATATCTATACATTTATATATATATATATATTTATATATATATATATATTCATATATATATATATATATATATATATATATATATATATATATATATATATATATATATAAAATGCCATTTTATATTGAATTCTACTTTAGGGAATGTAAATCCAATGGAAATTCATTTGATAACAGCTTCTGGCTGGGCAAAGATTTAAACCTATGCTCTGAGCCGAAACCATTGTGCGAGGTGCCAATTAGGAACATAACTGAGAAGCGACGTAAATGCAAATAACTTTATTTCAATGGAGCATGAATTTACAACCAATTCCAAGCAAGAACGTTATAAAATTTTAAACACAATGATTCAAGGACATACAAGGCTTAACAAGTTATAAGTGCAAGGGGAGAGAGATTACAATAATATACAAAAAACAGAATCACCGTTGAAGTGTATGAGCGTGTGTGATACACGAGCGGTACACCATGCCTGTGGGGACTTTACCAATAGAGCTATCAGGATCTCTCTTGATAGCAGAAGCTATTATCAAATGAATTTCCAGTAGATATAAATTGCCAAATGTAGAAGTCGATATTAAAAGCCATTGTGGTTGGTATTTACAATGATTGAAATAACGAATGTTAGTGATTATATATATATATATATATATATATATATATATATATATATATATATATATATGAATATATATATATATATATATATATATATATATATATATATATATATATATATATATATATATGCGCATCTATATATGCATCCATATACATACATATATATATATATATACATATATATATATATATATATATATATATATATATATATATATATATATATATATATATATATATATTATTGTTATTATTATTATTAGCTTGAGCTACAATCCTAGTTGGAACATCAGGATGCTATAAGTCCAAAGTGTCCAACAGGGAAAAACAGCCTAGGGAGGAAATGAAATCAACAAATAAACGATAATAGAAGTAATGAATGCTTAGTATAAAATATGTTAAGATTAGTAACAATGTTAAAATAAACCGATCAACTATAAACTATAAAGACACTTATGTCAGCCTGTTAAACATTAAAGTTTGCTGTATATTTGAACTTCTGAAGTTCCACCGATTCAACCGCCTGAACAGAAAGACCATTCCCCAATCTTCTACGAATGGAATAAAGCTTATAGAAAACTGTGCATTATTGAGCTTTATAATGGGGACGGCATGATGGTTTGAAATAACTGCATACCTACCATGACGCCCAGGATGGTACTCTCTGGGAAGATCTGAATGGAAATGATGGTCAGAATATTGAAAATGGAACATGCATAAAGAACCAACTGATCGACGGTGCCAGAGATTAATATCTAGATAAGAAATAAGAATTTTAATAGACTACAAGTTCTTGTCCAACGAATTAAGTTGAGATTCAGCAGCTGAAGACCAGACAGGAGAACAATACTCGAAAGAAGGTAAATTGAAAGATTTAAAATACTTCTGCAGAATAGATCGATCACCAAAAATCTTAAAATACTTTCTCTATAAGCCCATTTTTTGAGCAACTACAAAGAAACAGATCGAATGTGTTTCTCAAAAGTAGATTTATCATTAAGACTCACACCTAAAATTTTAAGAGTTGTGTAGAGTTAAAAAGCATTATTAATGCTGAGATCTAAATGCTGATGAACCACTGCCCTCAACCTCTTTGCAATCATACTTTGAGTTTTGTTCATTTTTAACTTCATCCCCATAATTTGCGCCATGCAATAATGATAGCTAGATCTCTATCAAGGGATTCCACAACTCCGCATCCATTTTTAGGATATGAAATCGATGCAAAGAGAGTAGCATCATCATATCTTATCGCACCACTCGTGTATCAAATGGATGACCGTCATTTGCTTCGTGTAGATGTACATCTGAACATGCAGGTCCCAGTGGGCCGCAGCGGAGGATGTGGTCCATGATCTGGGGCGATTCACCACAGGAACAATCAGCCATGGTGACATATCCCCACTTTTGAAGTCTATCTCCTGTTTTCCCGAATTTGGATCTTACTTTATTTAAGGTGGTCCACTCATTGGTAGGTGTTCACTAAGATCAGGAAAGGTAGTGCTTCATTGGTTAAATTAAAATCACCCTCCCTCCATTTCATAGAAATATAGGTAGCCTGGTTTAAGAATGTCAGGACCCTCCACGGCCATGAAGCCAAGAAGATAACCATGAGGAACAATAGCTAACACATTCCTATCCTCACTATGGTACCCATCAAAATCAACTCTTTACAATATATTACTCAACAATTCAAAAATGACGCTAGGAAAAGCCCCACCCACCCAATTACTTGAGCTTAAAAACAAAGGCCTCATGTTTGACACTGTACCAACCGTGTGTCACACAATTGTACATAATTCCTTTTGCATATATTATGCTTGTATCTTCGCTCTTCCCTCGCACTAAACGAACATGAAAATTCATTTCTGCTGTTTCCTCTGTAACATTGTCTGTCTTGTTAACTTGTTATGTCCTGTTGCCTTGAGGTTTTGTATATAAAGGAGAGTATTCTATAACAATATAACTCAGTTGATTGCATCCTGCCTTTGAGTTCACAACCCTCACTCGGCACCGTCACATTGGTGACCCCGGAAGTCGACTCGCTCCCACTGCCTTCCACCCCCACCTCCCTCGCCCCTCCATCGTTGGTACTATGACGGAGACGGACTCTACTACAGCAGTTGGCGGTGCGGCCGCCCCATTGAAACTTTCACCGTTCGCCACCGGAGAGGCGTTTGCTTGGTTTCAGCGCGCAGAAGTCCAGTTTCGTATCAGGGGCGTGACGCGCTCAACCACCAAAGCGGATTATGTTCTCGCGGCGATACCCGAGGACACCTTCCCAGAAATATCCGACTGGCTTTGTGAACAAGGAGACACCCCAATAGCGTAAGACGCCCTCAAAACATACCTTCTGCAGCAGTACTAGCCGTCGCCAGCCGCCCGTATAGCAAAGCTTTTTCAGCTCTTGCAACAACCGTTGGAGGACCAAAGGGCTTCGCTTGCCCTCAGGGAAATGACCAGTATCGCTCGCCTTCAACCTTCCGCAGACGGCTCTCCTCGTGAGGTGAACCTACTTAGTGCCCTTTGGATATGCCGTTTACCCGAACCTGTACGCGCTGCCATACCCGATGTCGATAGTTTACCCATAAAGGACTTGATGACCAAAGCCGACACCCTTACGGACAGCCACTTCAAGACCTCCATCAACGCCTCCACCCCTGACGACGAGGATGCCTATTCAACGTCACCCGAAGCTGACATGAATGCCGTAGGACATACACGCCTACCCCGTGACGTGCCGAAGCGGCGACAAAGCCGCCCACCACCCACCAATTGCTCGCGCCCCAACGAACGACTTCTACAGCCACTTACTACCTCCCATTCGCCGCATTTTTGCTACTACCACTTCAGATTCGGGGCAACCGCGAAGAAATGTGCCAAGGATTGTCAGTGGCCAAAAAACGTGTAAGTAGGCCATCGCTTGTGGCGGCCTTGTGGCGGTGGCCTCCCATGTTTCTAATCTTTTCTTTTTACAGGATGCAGGAACGGGCGTGCGATTTTTGGTAGACACGGGTGCTTGTCGTTCTCTTTTGCCAAGGAAACTCTTCAAGGCACGACGTAGTCTGTCTACATCTGCCGACGTCCGCTTAGTAGCTGCCAACGGATCTGCGATACCCACCTACGGTTACGAGAACCTCACATTATCGTTCGGAAACGGTAAATTCAATTGGAAGTTTCTCGTTGCTGACGTCACATTGCCAATCCTCGGTGCGGATTTCCTCTCTCATTTCCACCTTCTGGTCGATGTCGCTCACCGACGATTGGTCAACGCAGACTCGTACTTGTCGACACCTCTTCAACCCGACCCCTCTAACCTCGCTCTCCACATCAGCGCACCCACGGATGCCTACGCCCACCTCCTCACGTCGTACCCGGAAGTTTTCCGTCCAGAACTTCGCCAAACGCCCACGGTTCCTGCCAGGCACGGTATTCATCACCATATCAAGACGACGGGACCCCCAGTCTTCGCAAAATTCAGACGTCTGGCACCGGATCGATTGGCAGCTGCCAAACAGACGTTCGCCGAAATGGAGAAAAATGGCCTTTGCCAAAAGACCTCCAGCCCATGGTCGTCACCCTTACACATCGTTCTGAGAAAGACGGCTCCCTCCGTCCGTGCGGGGATTACAGGCGCCTAAACATGCAAACAGAACCGGATCACTACCCCCTCCCAAACATTGCCGATGTGACCTCCTACCTGCACAAAGCGAAGGTTTTCTCTACGCTCGACCTCCTGAAGGGGTATTATCAGGTGCCTATGAACCCAGAAGACATCCCCAAGACCGCCATCACCACTCCGTTTGGTACATACACCTTCAATTACTCCTGTTTTGGCCTTCGTAATGCTGGGGCAACGTTTCAACGTCTCATGGATGGCATCTTAGGGGACCTCCCTTTCTTTGTATGTTATGTGGACGACATACTTGTGTTCTCCTCCTCAAAAGAGGAACACCTCCATCACCTGCGCATCGTGCTCGACCGCCTGCAACAATACGGCCTTGTAGTCCGGTACGACAAGTGTACCTTTGGCACCACCGAAGTGTCATTCTTAGGGCACCGTATCACTCCTGAAGGAGTCCATCCCCTCCCTGAGAAGGT
>NC_090730.1:130598618-130658618 GCF_036898095.1 Palaemon carinicauda
TTGTAGAAACTACCTTAAACAAACGAAAACACCAGTTGGAATGGCTCCCTGAACAGAGAAACTAATTTCGCTCAAAATGCATTTTATGCAGCTCGGAATTTGGTAATTAAAACCATTCCTGTTTCTTTGGTTATTTCACTTGAAATATCCACTGTTATCTGTTCGACATTTCTTTCTCTACTTGTTTGTCTTAACCAAAAATATCTTTTACATATCTAATAAATATCCACCGAGATGTTTTTATTGTATTTGTTTACTAGAACATTTCTCAGGTGTCAATATTTTTAGTCACAGATACATAGTAATTATTAGATTTATTTGAGATTGGCATTAGCAAATTAAGGAGGAAATCATATGAATATCGGTGTTCCACTACTTGACTGGCGTAAATAAAAAGTGGTTTGACTTTTCTTTTTATTTCTTGATTTTTTTTCATTTTTTATAAACGAGTAAACTCAAGGATCTGTATTCACTAGGACTAAGTGATTCTAATAATTTATCTGGTTCCAATCTAGTGAAATCTAGGTTAGTGTATTAGTTTAATTGCTTTTCAAAACATTTTTTTTTTATTTCATATATCATGCTCACTCCAACCCAGCCACTGAGGGGGAGCAAGCCAACCTCAACTTGGTACCGGTCCCAAGCCCGGGTGAATGGGGAGGGTTGGCAGCAGGGAAGGCATCCGGCCATGAAAAATTAGCTAAAACCAATATGGCCAGTGAAAATTGTGAAAATAAAATTAATGAACCGTTGATGAAGTGTGGGACAGAGGTAGATGGAGAAAGCTGGCCAGAAACCTCGACCCCACATAAAAGTGGGATAAGATGCAGACAAAGAAGAAGAAGAAGAAGAAGAATGCTCACTCCATCTTTTAACGTTTCTTATGATTTACAACTGCCTCCTTTCCTGTATGGATAACTTTCCCTTCATTTGAGATCATAATTTACACAATTCTATTTATTTTGTTTCTTCCTATGCATCATCTGTCCTTAAAGTTCATTCTTGATGGTTATCGATTTGAGAATTCTTATGATCGTCTCCAATTATTCCACTATCGACTCTTCTATTTACTGTTTGAGCAGAATGAAATCGTAGTCTCATTTCAGGTTATTCTGTCCTCTCCAATATCCCGAGATTCAGGCTTTCATAACTAACAAAACATGATTTCTTCATCCAAATTAAAAAGTCTTTTTTTTTTCTTTTACTAAAAATCCAAATGTCTTATTTGGATGATTTTTTTCTGCAACTTATGTACTGAATACAAGTTTTATTGGGCTCATGAAAATCTGTTTGAAATAATTCTTCTATAATTAGAGATCCCTGTTCCTTTCACTTCATGTCAATAGTTCTAAACAAAAAAAAAATACAAATAATTTAAAATACTAAACCATCCTTTTTCTCTGGATGCTCCCCATTCCTCTGCCATTAAGCTGTCTTGTACTATTTAGTTATATATACAGTATACGATTTAGCTAGGGAATTGTATTGTTGACATAATAGGAAAATAGTTTATATGAGAAGTCAGATTTCTATACTGACATCGCCTCTAGATATTTATCTTGGAAGCGAACTGAAAACACGTTGGGCATCAAGTGAGAAGGAAAGCCACCCTCCATATACAGTAGGTGTATATATATATATATATATATATATATATATATATATATAGAGAGAGAGAGAGAGAGAGAGAGAGAGAGAGAGAGAGAGAGAGAGAGAGAGAGCCAGCTTTATTTCTACAATCTATTCTTTACAAAAATCTGTTTCCTTCTCCTTTCTGGCCTGCTTTACATATTGGGGCTCTAAGGTTTCCGCTTTTCCTACTAGTGTTGCTTGGTTCGTGTTTATAACCATATCGAAGATTTTACTGTATGGATCTCAGAAATTTTAGGTTATTGCACATAAAGATATTTTCAAAATGAACCAATGTAAGTGTTGCCACGAGTGAATACTTACGAATCAATTTTCCTCCTAATACGCCATTAGGAATTAGACAGTTTTATTAACCCTGGGCGAAGAAATACATAATATTCACCATCGACCAAGAGGTCAGTCACCACATGATTTTGGATGACCCATGTTTAACTGCTCAAGAGCCGACACAAAAGGTATCAGCTCTCGGTGCGTGTGTACTTTGACTGATATTCTAGTACAGTACCACGAACGTAGACACTTGAACAAAGATGATTAGAATGGAGATTTCCTAGACCATTTCCTATATGGCGTCATTAACCAGCCAAGGAAAGGGATTCAACACTTTCACCCAGATAAAAAATCCAAAGCAATCAATGGAAATTTAATGGTTCTCCACCTTTCCACAAAAATACTCAGCAAAGAACGTATTTAAGGAAGGTGATGGCTTCTATGGTTTTAATTCTAAAGTTATTATGATAGATTATTTGAAGACGGACAAACAATTAACGAAGATTATTACATACTATAATTTCGTTAGTTTAAAAAAAGACAAGACAAAATGCATGGATAAATGTTGAGTCCGCGTAATGTAAACCTAAGCGCCAGTGGTTGAAGCCGCCAGATGTGGGTCTGAATCGTTGTGTTGTGCCTTTTTCTTTCAGGGATAGGCAATGTTTGACTTTTCCACTATTTTCTTAACTCAAATACCAAGTGCATAGTTATCTCAAAAACAACAATGTTGTCATTCACGATGTGGAAAGATTAGGAAGTTCAGCATAAATGCAGCTTCCATCCGGAAAGGAATTGCAATGCTTTGAACATACTATAACTGGACATGATACCATGAAAATAGGGATAGTATTGAAAAATGAATCATATGAAGGAGGGAATAGATTTCACGAGTAAAACTGAAATAACGTACAGAGAATACAATAATTAGTTTACTATATAATGGTGAAACCTGACTTTGGGCAGTGGGACCTTCGGTAACTTCATGAAACTGATCATATAAGTATAAAACAATTACTGTTAATCAACTGGATAATCATTGTGATCAAATGATCTTAATATTCTTATGAATGTGTTAAAACATTTTATATTTACTCTACTAAAACACTTTAATTAAATTTCGTTTTCAATCTAGTAAGTTAATTAATGAACAGATGAGAAAATCAACGTGGATATGGTTATGCATTACAATAACTTATTCTCCTTTACACTCGCTGATCTATAATTCAACAAAAACACTAAATGCATTATAAAAACAAATCCATACATGGCAATGGGGATAGATAAATCGCCTTAACCACATGGATATATTTAAATAAGATACTGCTTTGATAAAGAGAATGTGTAATCTTTGGTAATAGCATTTTGCAATTAGAGAAAAGAATATTATTTGAAGAAGTCTGGAGAAAAGGGGTGATTGTAAAATGAAGGAAATTACTATTACCAATTGAAAACATTCTTGATTTAGCCGGGTAAAATACATGAACAGTCAATATACATGGACAACCACATCGTTAATAGTATGTATACATCGACTGCTTTCTATGTTAATGTAAAGAAAGAACTCGTGAAAGAAATAAAAACTTCGACACTGAATAATTCCATAAGAATTATAAATTCAATCACACATATATATCTGGATTTCACGTCATTCGGTAACAAGAAAACTTTCGTACTATCTTCATTTTCTGTCACTCTATTCAACTGTGGAAACACGTATGGAATCATTCTGTGGCAGGTCCAGAAAGCAAATAAACTGTGTTCCGAGAGAGAGAGAGAGAGAGAGAGAGAGAGAGAGAGAGAGAGAGAGAGAGAGAGAGAGAGAGAGAGAGAGAGAGAGAGAGATTATATGTTATTAAGGAAATGGCAGGCTATGCATAACAACTAATACTCTCACGGACTTCCTCTACACATCCGCAGTCGAAAAACTCCATCCCTCCAGTCATCCCTCTTCCATCACACTGGATAACTCCCTCCCTCTCTTTCTCAAGGGAAATTCCATACCATCCAGTTAAGGGTGGAGAGAAATATCAAGGTAGAGTTTGATCTTTTATTCTCTTATCGTCTTCTACTTTTCTTTGGTGTTTATTTCCGCTTAGAAGAATTGTAAACTCATAGCTCCTCGAAGTTCATCACTGATGCAGTTAATTGGAAAAGGTTACTAGTATGATTTATATGAAAAAGAAGAAGAAGAAGAAGAAGAAGAAGTGTAATATAAATATTTACGTCCTTTTATACAAGCCTAAAATAAACATTTGAAATGGTAGTTACTATGCAGATAAGAACATTGTTGAGCATACAAATACAATTTTTTTTATTTCCAGCCCTTACTAATCTATAGTTCGAATGGGAAAAAAAAATCCAAAAACTTTTGTATAGATGCTAAATTCTATTTATGTTGGTCCTCTCTCTCTCTCTCTCTCTCTCTCTCTCTCTCTCTCTCTCTCTCTCTCTCTCTCTCTCTCTCTGTCAATACACGAAGTGGCATTTACTCCAAAAGTAACCCTTCGTATCGTACAATAAAAGATAAAGATTAAATTTGCATCGCCTTTACACATTTTGAACATTTCTAAAAAATAAACTGTGGTGGAAATATACAGCTATAAAATTCTGAAAATGCCTTTCCTGTCACCTACGATAGGCACTTTCTACCTATTGATTAAGTTAAGCGCATCGCCTGGTCAAATGCACACTTATCACAACAATTCTTCTTCAATATGCTGCGACTGGTCGACTGTTTCTTCCTATCTGGCATTTTAGCGACCGCTAAAGAAATCCCCCTCGGAAATAACAAAATACAAAAAAAAAAAAAAAAAAGACTTATGACTAAAGATTAATGCAGACCTAATGATTTCATTGTTCTTCCAATTACTGCGTAAATGTTCCAATTATCAGATGCAACGAGTGGGAAGATTACAGTGTCCCCTTTAAAGAGTTGTCACTAGTTTTTGGCCGCATCTTTTGCGATATTTCTTGGGCAATTTCGAAATATTCTACGCCCTGTATTATACAAATCATTATCGAACTCTCATGGTATTTCCGTTTTTCTCGACTCTTGATATAAGTATTCGTCCTTTAAGAGGTTGTTCTGTCTACCACTTCCATCGTGGTTAGGGCCTATCGTTCTATATACCTTGCCTTATTCTATATACCTTGGTTCTCCCAATACCTTTTTAGTTTTCAACGGTTCTGAACTAGAAATGGGTTTCTGGTTGATTAACCCAACCGCCATTACTCTTTAAAACCCTTATTATATCTCTTGGTCCGAGTGATAGTACGGGACCTTTATATAATGACGATATCTACGTAACGTATTGGTTTCCTAATCTTTAGTTTTAATGTATATCTAGAAAGGGCCAATTTTCAAAATATTTACTAAATCTATAGTTTGTAACATAAGATCAGAGAAAGAAAGTTTTCCACTAGAAAGTAAGCTATAATGTAACGAATGTTACATTTTATTCCAATGGATTTAAATTTTTCAGGTAATTAGAGAAGTGTCTATTTTTTTATACTTCAAATACATTAGAAAATTATACCGTCAAGAAAAAAAAAATTTCCTAAATAAAAAAAGTTTAAATTAAGGTTCAGTCAAATGAAACCTCTAAGTGTCCGCGCTGAAGGAGAAGTGCAGTATAGTATAATTTGTACATTTCTCTCAAAGGAAGTTCAAAATATTATGGATAGTCTTACTAATCACATCGATACACTCTGGTTACCACCCCGGGAACGTCTTAATTAGTGAACCAGATGTAATTACTTAGGAATCTACGAAATCAGGTAGGGTATAAAAGTCTTTGAGAAGAATTAGATGTGACAACATACTTGAGGTATTTGTACCGAATTGTAATCACACAGCATGATTATCTGCTTGGAGAGGGAGAATATGTCTTAATGGGTAATAAATTAAGAGCAACCTGTCCTTCATACGAATACTTTCCTAATTTTCCTTTTCAATTTTGAGTATGATCGATTTGAACGCTTTGCCAAAAATAATAAATAAAAATTATCAACTGCGGGGATATCACATTATACATAAGTAGTGATATTACTTTATTGAGTACTTGTGTTAAGACCATAATTCTCTAAATGTGTTAAAATAAATGTGTCACTAAAATACTAGATCTCAGTGATAATAACGATAAGACGCATAAAGCACAAAGATGTATGCATTCAGATAATTAAGTACACATTTGCATGGACTACTTTTTTGAAAATGTTGATAATTCCTATCTTCCTAAACCTCAGATATTTTCTTAATACCGTTCTTCCCCTTTTAAGTTACGAACTATTCCTTTTCAGTCCATCCTATTATTCACATCAACTAATCCTTTTCTATCTTCTCCCAGACCCCATTCACCAGCATCATCTTAATTGTCTTCCTCGTCGGATGAAGTATTAAATGAATCTCAACTCCAAGAAATATGATCTCAATTACATCGATCAACAACAAAAGAAGCAGACGCTCTGTTCCCACCAGAGATCAATTACTCCTTTTCTTTCGGTTTTCTCATCGGAAATGTATAGTGTATACAATTACACACTATACGTAAGATGATTTACGAGTGTTGCGTAACAATATTCTTTTTCATATGATTATCATATCACCGTATTATTGTAGGAATAAGGAAACTTTAAAAGATCAGCCTAAATATAGCTAAATATAAAAACAGTACAATTGATTCGTGGGAACGTCCAGGATCATTGTGTTTCATTGGCTTTTATTGTAGGGAGAGAGAGAGAGAGAGAGAGAGAGAGAGAGAGAGAGAGAGAGAGAGAGAAGAGTCTAATATTCTAGGAAATATCAAGTCAATAAGGACTACTAAGAGATTTTTTTGGATTGTCACAATGCTATGTATTTATAACTCTGTTCTAATTTTTTTTATAAAAGATAGAAGGGAAAGATTCTGTGTTGAGATTTACAGAAATATATCAAGACCACTTATTCGGCTAAATTTCTTATCTAATATTTTTGTTCTGTTCACAAAAAAGCCTAATACAAACTCCTTTTGAAAAAAAGATCTGGTGTCTGTAAAAATCCTATATTTGAGTTATCAATATACAGTATGTCACCCCTTTGAAAACCCTGCCTATTGCCTGCATGACTCCTACCAATTTCAAAACCTTTAATTGGAAAACTATTCCAATGAGAAGCCTGATACTCAACCCTTAATTGAGGTGTCTTATCCCAGCTTAACTCACATTTTGAAATCACCCTCTAGTTCACACAATCTAACCTTTTGAACATTCTAATATGCGAATCTTTAAGAAAATCCTACCTACTGTATATCTAATATCCTATAGGGAGTATAGGAATGAGATATCTAGTGTTCCTAAAAGTAGTGTTCTTGACCCATTAGTTTCCATACTATACACACATGACGTGGTTTTGCATAAAATATAAGTTCGTTGCATATGCAGATGATGCTACTCTCTTTGCATCAGTTCCATCTCTCGAATGTAGATCTAGGGTTGTTGAATCCAATAATAGATATCTAAATAAAATTACTTAATGGTGCAAATTATGAGCCATGAAGTTGAATCCTGACAAAACTCAAAGTATGATTGTACGCAGGTCGAGGACCGGGTCCTCAACATCGTGATCTCTGCATTGATAATGTTTCTTGAACACTGTATGACTCTTTTAAAATTCTAGGTGTGATTCTTGACAGCATATTTACTTTCAATAAACACATTAGATCTGTCTCTTCTTCAATTGCGCAAAAAAGGACTTATTGAGAAAATCATCTAAGATTTTCGGTGATCAATGTAATCTGAAGAAGTGTTTTAACTCTCAAATTCTACATTGTTTCGAGTATTGTTCTCCTGTCTGATCTTCAGATGTTAAACCTCATCTTAGACAGCCAGTTACGGTCTATTAAATTTCTTATTCCTGATCTAGATATTAATCTCTGGCACCATCGTTCAATTTGTTCCTTATGCATGTTGCATAAAATTTTTCAGAATTTTCACCATCCTTTGCATTCAGATCTTCCAGGATAGTACAATGAATGACTGTTTTGAATGTTAGTAACATTAGGTATGCAGTTATTTCTAATAGTCATACCTATAAGTGTCTTTTTATAGTTTATATACGAAAAATCTATGTTAATGTGGTAACTGTTCTTAAAATTTTTTATCTTAATTGGTCACTATCTCTCATGCACTTTACTAATTTCATTTCCTCACTGGGCTATTTTTTCCCTGTTGGTTTTAAGCACTCTGCTTTTCCAGCTAGGGTTGTAGCTTAGGTAGTAGTAGTAGTAGTAGTAGTAGTAAACAAATAACAATAATTAAGAATAATAAATAAATAATGAAAACAAATAATGAAATAATAATAATAATAATAATAATAATAATAATAATAATAATAATAATAATAAACAAATAACAATAAATAAATAACAATGAATAAAGAATAATAAATAAATAATGATAACAAATAATGAAATAATAATAATAATAATAATAATAATAATAATAATAATAATAATAATAATAATAATAATAATAATAATAATAATAATCACAACAAAATAGCCACTCCACTTAGCAAAGTAAACCATGACTCCAATTTCTAAACCAATGCCTATTTCCTACGATAGGTAAATCATTATGCAGTTCTGTGTAAATTTTTTCATGCAAAAATCGGCTACGGATAATAATATGCTGTATATATCTATACCCAAGGTTATACAAGTAATTCCCGTAGTATACGTAACTCTCAAAAAACATTTTTCAGACGTCCGACGATGGTCTTTTTTTATCAAACCTGGAAATATAGCGAACCACAGCCTTTTAATCTATCAGAGGGGGTGGGGGGTTACCTATTGAATAGTATTTTAGAAAATCAGAGGAGATAGAGTACAGAAATGTGAGACATGAAAGCAAAACTAATGAACCGTAGAGCCAAATGTGATCGATGATTAGAAAAGATATGTAGATGATAAAAGATTTCATACAGACATAATTATAAACAAATCACCAAATAATGAAAGCTACTAATACTAAAACGAGATTGATTAAGAAATAAAAGATGATGGTGATCATGATTATAAATAATTTTACAACGAAGACTGCAGTAATAATAAAAATACGAATAAAGGATACACGAAAGGAAGGAGTGGTATGAAAATAGCAATAAAAGGAAAGTTGGTAAAAAAAAAAAATAAAAGGAGAGAGAGAGAGAGATTTGACTCACAGACATGTTCATGTTATTGAAAAGAAAGAAAGGTGAGGGTGAAAACTGTGATGAAAATGAAGATGATATATTCAGACCCCAAAGATGTTAATCCTTTGGTATAAAAACAGTAAGGGATGGGAAAAACATCTTCTTCAAGTAACTTGGTAACTTGATTAAAATACAATTTTCCACATCCGTACAGCAAAAAAAAAAAAAGAAAAAAAAATTAATACATTCAGTTGCGTCATCGTCGATAGTTTCATTCAGACACATCGAACTTATTCATGTTCAATATCATTTATCTCTGGGACAGGAATCCGATCACCTCTCGCCCGGGTGTAATTTTCCCTATATGATATAATGATGTTGCCTCACAACACCTACTCGCAACTATATTCAAGCACAAATCTGTCCATTTTGGCCTTTAACCATGGCTACTTATTCCAGAGCGTATCTTACCACAGGACACATACACAATAGAACAATCCAGACCATCAACTCCGAACATTTAACACCCTAGAGAATTACGCAGGAAGGAACTTTAGCTCAGGAAAACTCGGCCTCTGACATATGATAACGGAACATTTAAGCCGTGGGACATACTGCTCCTCAAATCATTTACTTCTTTCTCCAACTGTTATCAAAAGGATATAAAAAAAAACTCTTTATGATTGTATAAGCTTATTTCCCCATATTTAGTGGTAAACATAACAGATTTTATGGGATACAATTTATGTCATTCCGTGCAGCTGTGGTATAAATGGCTACTTATTTTTGTAAACATTGTAATTTTGAATAAGCGAAACCAAAATCCCATTATATCAAAACTGTGCATTATTTAATGGACTCAGTAGCGTTTTAACTTCTCGAATTGCTCACTCTTTTTGGATATGCTCTCGACCAAGAGTAGTTGAGAACAGATTGGAAAAAACCTTTACCTTTATTTCAATTCCAAATCAAGGAATCTGAGAGGAAGCATTACCAAAATGTATTAGAAAATCGAGAAATGAATATGTCGTTGGGACTATACTTCAGTCACAGGCGCTGAGGGAATTTTGAGGTGAACGAGTTTTTTCACTGGATATGAAGGGAAAAATCTTGGATTTGGAAAGCCGGCCATAAGCTCATTATCTTATATCATTTCTTTATTAGTACATAGGTTAAAAAAAAAAATTGTAATAATTACGTTTCGGTTGCTAGAGAAGAATAAATGGATAAAATCACAGGTGCGTATTATACAGTATACGTATGGCACAATCGCCAAAGTGCCAAAATATCCTTGGGCTGGTTCCTAGATATCTATCCAAGAAATATTCCCTCCATTAGACATGTACATCCAGGTCCAGGAAAAAAAAAATAAAAAAAAAACCTCGTCCAGCTCAAAATTGCTACAGCTCCTATGGCCAGAGGCTGTACTACTATCAAAATCCAGGGTATGAATTGTAATATGATAGCACTAGGAGATATAGGAACTCAGTTGCGCATAAATAATGTGGATATTGCCAGTATGTATTTGAGTCATCAATATAGCTCTTTCAGGATATGTTAACGTTTTCATACTGCAAAAATAAACTGAAATGGATAAATATTCGGGCCTCCTTCAGGAGACACACCAGTTGGTTAATGCAATTTGAGGATGTTCATCTATAGGTAATGTTGCCAGGCTACCATTATCGAGATATCCTTACAGTAAAATACTGTAAAACAAATTGTGCAAATATTTGAAAATACTGTACGGTATCGTTAGGGCATGTTTTAGTTTTCTACTTACAAGGCGTACAAAAAACCGCAGCTAGATATATCTTGGACATCAAGAGGTTGCTCAACATTGATAACTTCAATATTTACGATGAAATAGGCGGTTGGAATAGCGATTGTATTATCTTACATAAATCCATCACTTCTCCCATATAATTATACTGGAAAGGTAACACGTAGGAAAATGCAAAAAATTCATTCTTAATTATGAGCGTGAAATACATTTCATTTTGCATTATGAGGACTAAAGCTGTATGTTGGAAATACAAAGAATTTTAGGGCGAATGCCGATTTTTTTTCTACTTATAAAGAATGTCTAAAAATTCCACACCACAGCAACAGTTTTGATGCGTTACTCTCATAACTTTATGGTGTTGAACAATGACTATACTATACATTGAAATGACTTGATTGACATAAAAATAAATGGTTTTATCTTTTACCTAACAATAGATTCTAAAGTGTATTGGTGGACGAGTGGCATTCTATGTAATAATTGTCCCTTGGGCAAAGCGTCACGGCATGCACGTCCTTCAAGCAAGAGCTAATTGTGAAATTGCCCATGAAGTCAATTCCAATGAGGCGAGTGTCTGAGGGATAAATGCTCACGGGGTACGTGTTTGGTGTTAAATATCTTGTCAAAATTTCAATTATTGAAAGCGGTCGCATGAAAATGCATTATTAGCTAGTTCATAAAAGAAACGTGTAGACAATGATAATCGAAAACTACTAGTCATTAACAATGATTTTGGGTAACAATAAACAATCAAAAGTAATATATTTATTCACTTTTATTAAGAAAGGAAGGACATTTAAACTAACATTAAACTAAATATGACTAAACTAATTCGAACTGATCACAGCTCATTAACCGGAGATTTCTATAAAACAAAAACAAAAATACTGTAACAAAAAACTTAAAATGAAAACATAAAAAGGAAGTGTTGAGAAATTACAAGAAGGTGACAATTATAGTATATCCGCAATGAAAAATAAATCTTTCCCCAAGGGAATCTCTGGTTCTAAATATGAGACATCAACAATTACATTAGGAACTATAAAGATTATCATTATTATTATTATTATTATTATTATTATTATTATTATTATTATTATTATTATTATTATTATTATTATTATTATTATCATTGCTAAGCTACAACACTAGTTGGAAAAGTACAATGTTACAAGCCCAAGGGCTCCAACAGAGAAAATAAACAGGTGAAGAAAGGATATATAGAAATATATATATATATATATATATATATATATATATATATATATAGGAGAAGCAATGTATAATAATAAAAACATTCTAAAATCGGTAATATCGATAAAATAGATATTAACTATGAGGAGTCTCAAGTCAACCTTTTCAACATATAAACATTTCCTGCAACCTTGATTTTCTGAACTTCAACCAATTCATTTGCAAGATTAGGAAGATCATTCCAAAATCTGGTCATATCTGGAATACAATTTCTAGAATACTGTGCATTATGAGCCCTGTGTTGGAGAAGGCAAGACTTGGAATTGCCTGCGTATATAATACTATGCACAGGATGTTATAGTGCAAGATCTGAATACAAAGAATGGTCAGAATTATGAATACTTTGAATCGACATGACTTTAAAACTAATTAAATGACGGCGCTAGAGATTAATATGCAGATCAGGAATAATAAATTTAATCGACCACAATTTTTTGTCCATCAAATTAATAAGCAAGTCAGCAGCTGAAATCCAGACAATATAATAATACTCAACGCAAGATATAATGGAAGAATTAAACAGTTTCTTCCAGATAGATTTATCACCGAGAAAATCTTAGAAAACTTTCTTAAGCAATTTTTTTTTTTTTTTGTGCAATAGAAGATGAAATAGACCGATCATGTGAATTCTCTTAAGAATACAAATGTTTACAGGAAAAATACTATGAATTATTGGAATATTTTCAAGTAACATTCGACGGTGACTGATTGGCAAAAGAGAAAGCTTATGGTACAAGAAATAAAACCCTGTTTAAAATGCTATCCAGTCACGTTTAAGGGCTAAAAGCTACCTATGGTTAAAAATCTCATTTTCATATCTACAACTTATGCCTCCAAATACTTGACTAATGTCTTTCATTACCCTTGGGCATTTTTCAATAGAGAGAGAGCTAGTTTTAGATCTCTTTCTGCCATAGAATCAAACCCAAAAATTATACGATATTCCTAAATTTTTGGCTATAGCAGAGACTGAAAAATACGTTAAACGTCTCCTTGGAGCACCAAATTTTAACCATGTGCAAAGCTTGCCTGCATCTGTAACGATTATAATAGCTCCGTATATTACGGATTAATGTACCTCATCCTACCCTTGTGGGATTATGAGATTAAACTAAAAATTGTATTTATCTATTTCCTTTATGCAATTCCTCTGGCTATACTTCACTTCACCTGATCCAGTTTAAATTGGTTATTAGAAATGATAACTATGTCATTACAAATAGTCAAACACCATTTTTTGGTGATCAACATCATGGTGCTAAACGCCTTTTTCATTCTGAATTGCACCAATTTGAAATATCCTAAAAAAAACTGATAATCCATAACACTAAAATGTTGAAGTCTGCGAAAAAGTCTAAAAATTATTTGGTAAATAATGGGAATTGCCATGTACACCTTTTTTTTTATTCTTTTTTTTTTTTACTAAATTCAATTCTACTTCATTCCATTGAGCCATTTGAACAACTCAGAAATTTAGTGGGGCATTGTTTTCAATATTCTAAGTAACGTTTCAAGGAAATAGGCCTAGCTGGTGTAATAATGTCATCTTGAAGATCCTCACACATTCATATCTATAAAATCATGCTAGAATCTGTAAGACCATTCTGCAATACAGTTCCCTTAAAATGAGAATAGGATGTATTCATACATCATAACAGAAAAGATTTTTATATACATAGTTCAAATAGTTAATCTTCGCATTGGATAGGAAAATACTTATCGCAACTAAATTGTATCACTCCCATTATTAAGATAAATGAATAGGCAATGATACTTTGTTTCTGCAGTCGGGAAGCAAATAAGAAGCAATCCTGATAGGAAATTCATTAGAGTAGGATATGCACTATTATATGCTGCAAAAGTAGGCCCAAGAGCCCTACGGCACCGTCCTCGCCTCCTGACCCCTGATCCCAGACCCCACACCCCGCTCTTGGCTCTAAGCATTATAAAAGTGCGAAAGGGTCGGAATCTACAACAAAGACCACTCGCAAACTTCTCTCCGTAATAAAACAAACATTCTCTCTCTCACTCTCTCTCTCTCTCTCTCTCTCTCTCTCTCTCTCTCTCTCTCTCTCTCTCTATCAAGCTCTTCTGGAAACTTGTTAAGTTCTAATTAAATTTTTCCCGCTATGTCCCCTTTTCCCCAAAGGTGATCCCACCCTCTGGCACTCAAGAAAAATGGCAGCACCAGTAGGATGTTCGGCGGAAGTTTTGAACTCCCGAGTATGTGGATATATTTTCATTATCTCAGATAATTGCCATTGACGAGGCAGTATACTGGCTCCAAAAGAGAGAGAGAGAGAGAGAGAGAGAGAGAGAGAGAGAGAGAGAGAGAGACGACAGCCATTTAGAATTATTTATTTATTTATTTATTTAATAAAACATTGAGAATTGAATAGTGGAAAACTCTGAGGAGGCTAGTAGAATATTACGACAGTGTTTCCTCGAAGAGTAGGCATTGAGTAAATAAGTAATAAGAGTATATTTTTGAGGGAGAAGAAAACCAAAATGAAACAGTGATTTATCATATGAACGATTAAAAAAAGATAAGCAGCAGATTCGTAACAATCTAGGATGGTAGTCATGTGAAGTAAAACTTGAATCATAAGTAGGTTTAAAAGTTCAAGAATCACTCATGAATGGCAAAGGCGAAGGACAGTGACATTGCCCTATCAAGCAGGAGACTGCACTATAGACTGACCATATATACGAGTACTTATGGTCAGCGCCCAACCCCGCTCTCCACCCAAGCTAGGACCAAGGAGGGCCAGGCAATGGCTGCTAAAGACGCGGCAGATAGACATATAGGCTCCCACCACCCATCCTTAGCTCGCAAGGATGGTGAGGTTGCCATCACCAAAGGCACTAAAGACTTTGAGCAGGACTCGAACCCCAATCTGGCGTTCACCCGTCATGGACGTTACCATGTTAAAATGCATACGGAATTCATGGTTTGAAGCAACTCTCTTCTATGGAAGCAGAGTGGATTCTGAATTGGGATGAAGGAAGAGAGGTGTAAATGCATTATTGACATAACGTTTGAGGCATATGAAGGGAGATAAATGGGGGTATAGTCAAATCCAATAGTCCGATAACATTCCATTACTTTACCAGATTAGAATACATCAAGATTCTTAAGATATGCAACGTCGGCAGACTTTTTAACTTTAACTACGTCGAAGGAGTTGTTTATGCGGAAGAATGGAAGATGAAAGAGAGGGGAAAAATGTAGATGCCCTGTTAAGGCTCTAGTGATAAGATACAAATAAACCAAAAAGAGGCAATAACTCTCTCTCTCTCTCTCTCTCTCTCTCTCTCTCTCTCTCTCTCTCTCTCTCTCTCTCTCTCTCTCTCAAACGATACCTGAGAGATAAGTAATTACAGGTTAATTATCATTATATAAAGCTGTTGCCATGGCAGGATCGAGCCACAGTAATGAGCTTTGCATAATTGCCCAAATTTGAATTGAGCCTCATTCGAAAGATCTGGAATATGCCAATTTCCAGGCCACGAATCGATGGAGGATGTATACCTAATGATGTTTATGATTGGCGACGCAAGACGCTTCAGTTATGTTCAAATGCCGTGTCTGCATTGAGAGGAAATGGTTTCCCTGTGATTTGCGGTTGCTGTTATTATTATTATTATTATTATTATTATTATTATTATTTTTATTATTATTATTATTATTATTATTATTATTATTTTTATTATTATTATTATTATCATTATTATTATTAGAGACACCCATTGATTTAAAAAGTTGATGCCTTATGAATAATATATGCATATATATATATATATATATATATATATATATATATATATATATATACATATATATATATATATATATATATATATATATATATATATATATAAATGAATATATATATATACATAGATGTATATATATATTTATATATATATATATATATATATATATGACGAAATTATTTTCAAACTTCAACCAGATACTGACCGAAACAGATTCCAGTAACATCATTCACACTATGTAACTGTTAATGCAAAAAAATACTTCTGGATGATCTTTTTAATTCCCTGGTTGAACATATTACTTCACAGAGTCGAAGATATCCATCTAAAGCTACATTATTCCCAGTTATGAGTTCACGTTTATAAACTTGTGGCTCAGCAAACTGATATATATATACATACAGACGGACAGACAAGACACACATGCAATCAAACGGCCAACATGATGATAGTTCTGACGAAAACCTTAGTTAGGAAGCATAAAAAAAAAATCATAATATCTCCACAATAATTAAGAACAGTAAAAATTCATTACTGATTACCTTTTAAAAACAAACACGATAAGACGGACTCAGGCACGACACGTTCACCGACAAACTTGGCATAGTTGTAGTTGAGAGATTTGCTATAAATCTAATCCTATACATTGTTGGAAAATGTGAAGATAAGATAGGAAAAAATATGTATCACATAATTTCACATTTATCTAAAAAAAGAAGAAAGTGGTTGAAAATATGTTTGACATTATAACCCAAACAGGGAGAGGTCATACTCATTAACTGAACTTGGAATGCCTTGGATTCCAACCATAGAAACACAATGCTATACAAACAAAAGAAAATGCACCTTATTGCTAAAGAAAATGCTCAAAGTTATATGAAGATCAACAATGTATCCCTGTATGTGTAACCTAAAAAATATCGGCGAAGTCCGAAAGAAATTCTACTTTTTTTTTATTTTTTGTTACTTGGGGCATAAATTTGAAGGAGCAAATCAAGGGTCGAATATAATGCATCTATCCAGGAAAAAAAAATATTTCCCCCTCAAACAAAGGAAAAGGGGAAACCTTAACAATGAGGGAAAGGAAATGCTTACTTACGAGTTTAAATAATTAGAAGAAAAAAAATAAATATATATATTATTACTTGCCAAGCTACAACCGTAGTTGGAAAAGCAAAGAAGCTATAAGCCCAAGCGCTCCAATAGGGAAAAATAGCCGAGTGAGGTAAGGAAATAAGGAAATAAATAAATAATGAGAACAAATTAACAATAAATCATTCTAAAAACAGTAACAACGTCAAAACAAATATGCCATATATAAACTATTAACAACGTCAAAACAGATATGCCATATATAAACTATAAAAAGACTTATGTCAGCCTGGTCTACATAAAACATTTGCTGCAACTTTGAACTTTTGAAGTTCTACTGATACAACTACCCAATTAGGAATATCATTCCACAACTTGGCCACAGCTGGAATAAAACTTCTAGACTACTGTGTAGTATTGAGCCTCATGATGGAGAGGGCCTGGCTATTAGAATTAACTGGCTGCCTAGTATTACGAAGAGGATGGAATTGTCCAGGATGATCTGAATGTAAAGGATGGTCAAAATTATGAAAAAATTCTTGCAACATGTATAATGAACTAATTTGAACGACAGTGCCAAAGATTAATATCCAGATCGGGAATAAGAATTTTGATAGACCGTAAGTTTCTGTATAACAAATTAAGATGAGAATCAACAGCTGAAGACCAGACAGGAGAACAATACTCAAAATAAGGTAGAATGAAAGAATTAAAACACTTCTTCAGAATAGATTGATCACCGAAAATATTGAAAGACTTTCTCAATAAGCCAATTTTTTGTGCAATTGAAGAAGACACGGACCTAATGTGTTTCTCAAAAGTAAATTTGCTGTCGAGAATCACACCTAAAGTTTTAAAAGTCATACAAATATAAAGAAACATTATCAATACTGAGATCCGGATGTTGAGGAGCCACCGTCCTTGACCTACTTACAAGCATGCTTTGAGTTTTATTAGGATTCAACTTCATACCCCATAATTTGCACCATGCACTAATTTTAGCTAGATATCTATTGAGGGATTCACCAACCCCAGATCTACATTCAGGGGATGGAATTGATGCAAAGAGAGTAGCCTCATCTGCATATGCAAGAAGCTTGTTTTCTAGGCCAAACCACATGTCGTGCGTATATAGTATGAAAAGTAATGGGCCACGAACACTACCCTGTGGAACACCGGATATCACATTCCTATACTCACTATGGTGCCCATCATCAACAACTCTTTGAGATCTATCACTTAAAAAATCAATAACAATACTAAGCAATGATCCACCCACTCCCAACTGTTTGAGTTTGAAAATAAGGGCCTCATGATTAACACGATCAAAGGCAGCACTAAAATCAAGGCCGATGAAACGAACTTCCTGACCACAATCAAGGGATTTTTGTACAGCATTGGAGATTATAAGAAGGGCATCACATGCTCCAAGGCCTTTACGAAAACCAAATGCCAAACTATAGAATAGATGGTTACCTTCAGAAAACCTATTAAGACGTTTTGCTAGAAGACGTTCAAAAACTTTAGATAATATGGGAGTTATGGAAATTGGGCGGCAATCAGTTGGACTTGAGCTACTACAAACACATTTACATAGAGGAGTAACATTACCAATTCTCCAACAAGTGCTAAAACCTCCTCTTCTTGCTAACTTACGCAAAATAACAGATAACTTTGAAGCTAAGAAATCTGCAGTCTTTATAAAAAAAACAAAGGAAAAATACCATTTGGGTCTACACCTCCATATGCATCAAGGTCCATCAACAGAGCTTTAATTTCATGAGATCGAAAAGCTAAACTAGTTAGTTTAGCCTCAGGAAAACAGGAATGAGGAAGTTCAATTTTTTCATTACTCTGTTTACTGTCAAAAACATCAGTCAAAAGGGTTGTGTTTTCCTTTGGACAGTGAGTGACTGAGCCATCTGGTTTAAGTAAAGGAGGAACTTTTGTATCTACACCAAAGAGTGCAGATTTAAGGGTAGATCACCATTCATGTTCCTGAGTTGTACCAGAAAGGGTATCTTTTATGGTTAAATTGTATTCTTTTCCAGTTGAGGCATAAACTCTCTGAGTAAAAGCTCGAAGATGAGTATAGTTATTCCAGGTCAAATCTGAACTGATACCCTTCCAGAAGATGATAAGCCTCCTACTTCTCAAAATAAGCACGTCTACAATCATCATTGAACCATGGTTTGTCCTTCACTCGGTACCTTAGCACACGAGAAGGGATACGCCTATCAATTATGTTGACTAAATTCTCATTCAAAGGTACAACAGGATCTACACTACTATATAATTGTGACCAATTCAAGCACAAAAGATCATGCAAAATCCCATTCCAGTCTGCTTGGGATTTCATATAAATTTTACAAGAGTATGATACATCAGGGACAGGCTGCTCAGTCTTCACAACTAATGAAATCAAGGCATGATCAGATGTCCCGACTGGAGAACCAACCTTACTAGTTATAACGCCAGGGGAGTAAGTGTATACGAGGTCTAAGTAATTACCAGACCTGTGAGTAGCTTCAATTATGATTTGCTCACAGCCTGATTCAGAGGCAAAGTCTAAAGCTCTGAAGCCATGGCGATCGGTAGGAGAGATAGAACTTAACCACTCCCCATGGTAAGCATTAAAATCACCAACAAAGACAAAAGAAGCCTTTCTATCACCTTCTTGTATCTTAGCCATAATGGTACACATACACATACACACACACACACACACATATATATATATATATATATATATATAGATAGATAGATAGATAGATAGATAGATAGATAGATAGACACAGACATATAGATAGACAATTATCTTTGCTTAGGCGTTTAGAACGAGGGTAAAAGATATACCCGTTGTGTTTTTAGTAGTGTTATTTTCTCAGGCCATTTCGTTACAAAGAAAATGAGAGAAAAGTGTTGATGACCTCCGTGAAAAAACAAAGCAGCCGGTGTAAAGAAAACAGAGAGAGAGAGAGAGAGAGAGAGAGAGAGAGAGAGAGAGAGAGAGAGAGAGAGAGAGAGAGTGTGTCTTTGGTATATTTTAGTTATAAATTTGGAAGTGAACCCCACTTTAATCAAAATGAGATTGCATAAAAAATCAGTTCTTAGCAACTAAAATAGTTTTACAAATTATATCTTTGGGATGTTACTGAATATAGTACATGAAAAAAATGTATGCATGCCTGGATTGAAAATAATAAATTTTACCAGGTTTAAGAAAAGATATCGGTTATTACACCTGAATCAGATGTAAAGGGGTAGACCGTCGGGTTTGGCAGGAAAAACAACAGTAAGGAATGGACCCAACTCGATATATAAAGAAGACTGCTAGGGCATGAGCAAGATCAAATTGGTATGGCTACTGAGGTGTGGATGTAACTGAGAGAAACACGAAAGGAAGTGTGATAATATATTTCTATTATTTAGTTGAATGGTAGGACATGATTAGAAATGACATTATAAGAGAGATTACTCGATTGTCACATGTGGATGAGATCATGGTGAGAGGCAGATGGATATGGTTTGGGCATGCTCTTCGCACTCCCCAAGAGAAAGCAGTTCACCATACATCTAACTGAGCTCCACAAGGCACTAGAAGAGTTGGAAGACCCAGGCCTGCATGGCTGAGGACTATGAAGCATGAAGTATGAGGTGATGAATGAAGAAGCATTATTAAAAGCCCAAGATAAGAGACGACTAGCGAAATCTAACCGAGGCCATTTCGTCAATAGGCGTGGGAGGAGATGATGAGGATAACAATGGTGATGAGTTTTGTAAGAGATTAAGACTGTAAGAGAAACATTATGGTGAGGTAAATGTTGGCTTTACAGGTGGAGAAAGAGTTATTTTCCTTGACAAACTCCGACTAGATGGCGTACGATAGGAAGAGAAACATTGTAAGTAATGGAAATATAAGAACTAAAACGAAACAAGTTGTTTGAGATATCTGAAGTCACACTTGGAGGTGGACTTCAAAGGTCAAAATTAATTTTCACAAAGATTTGGGACGAAGAAAATAGGATGAGAAAATCTAGCTTTTGTATTTATGAAGTATCTACAGTTATCAATAAAACAAGAATAACGGGAGTTGAGTTATATCTAATCACCAATGCATCAAATTGAGAGGAAAAACTATCAATACGATTAAATACAAAAAGGTTTTTAAGTAAATACTGAGAGTATGAGGAAGAAGTTGAAAACAACAAGCAAGTGTCGCAATAGGGAAACTGCAAAGTTCAAGACAGTTTACGTGACAACGCAATTTTCAATCAAGAAAGTTTACAGAAAAAGTCTTAGTCGATGACACAGTTGTGAATTGGGAGGTTTAAAGACCGAAACATATAGTAAAACATCAACATTTTCATCTATAACCTACGATGAAATAGTAAGCTGTGTTGAAAAAGAGAGAGAAATTGAGAAAGAGTAATTGTTCGAGAAGGGCAGAGGACAAAACAAAATAATTTTGACGGACAACTAGCCATAAGAGTTCAGTAATATCGCACCAATCCTATTGTCCCCTGATGGGTGAGGGTTTGAACCCAGCATGAAAAAAAAAAAAAAGATTTCTTAATACCTGATATTCATATACTAGATATGAAGAATACCCTACTTACAATTTAAAAGATGCTAATAAAAATGACGCCAGTAGTTTAACCCTCCTCTTTTCCTGAAGAGGAGAACAAACAAGATATTCCAAATATCAACGAAAAGACACCCATCATTACATATTCCTCTCTCTGATAAATTACAACCTCCAACTTTATAATAAAAAGATATTTCCTTTGGCCACCTTATTTCGATTAAATGCTCACTGATGGAGGTTTTATGGATGATTGATTTGCTTGAAGTCCTGACTTTACAAATCACAAGTACCATTAAGCTAGCTATGATTTTGCTAAAAAGAACTGTAACAAAATTGAAACCACGTGTTTCAGTATTTTGAGCCAAAAAAGTCACACTTACCCATTATTCATAACATTTATACGGTTCGGCGAGCCCAAAATATTGTAGAATACTTAAAAAAAGAATGTTCATCATTATCAAAAATAAATCTAATATCCTGTACTTATCTCTCATAGTAATATCCTACGAACTTATGGATCAAATTTACACAATTACCCATAATTAAAATGAGAAAAAACTAATGTTTTATTACAGTTCACCCAATTTCCCTTGTAAAGTATTCAGATATTAGTAGTCGATGGAAATTAAATCATGTATATGTGTGTTTTAAACTATGGTAAAGGGTTTGACCAATTAACAATCTGAACAAAATCTGCCCAAATTGCCAAAGGACTGATAACATGCAGCCACTGCAATTGGCTATAATTAAATCCTATAACAGCTATTTAAGTGAAACGGAGTTAGTTGTTTTCAGAATGACTTTTTTAGATAACAGGTAAAGGGAAATATTGAAAGGGATAGAACCAAGAAGTCTGAAGTGATATTTGCCTCCAAAGAATGATATTACAACATGATTATTGATAATCTGTGATCTGTACACTAAAAGAGTATAATGATCTTATCTTGAGGCATTAATTCATTAATTCATACTGTCTATAATTGTTCGTGTCTTGAATGCTCTTTCAGCTAACTATTTTGAGTCCTATGAGAAGTGTTTTCAGCAGAGTTTTGCGTAGCAATATGCTTTCATTCCAAACCTATATATAAATTCCCGCCAAACTCCTAAGGTATGTCACTGACACCAATCTTAGTCACCCTCAAAACTTGTTGAAGTAAAAGTAACAGCAGTGCTGCCTCTGTCGATATTGCTTTGCATGGCATGATATGGGTGACACCAAACAAATCTTCTATACCTAATGATTTTACCAAACTCCCAATACTTCCCAATACTTCCCATCATCGTGTGAAAGCTATAAAACCTACAAACAATTCTGAGATTTAGCTTCTTCAGTGATGCCAACAATTTTTTGCTACAGATCCTGACCAAACTTTATCAATGGAACAGAGTTTCAACTTACTGGTCTGATCACAAACAGAAGTGTGTCGAGTAAAAGCAGCACCCCTTTGAGTAGTCTAAAATCTTAGATTGATCGTTGACATGAAATCATGGTTGTCTGAAGGAAGCCCTACTAATCGGTGTTATATTAGCGAAAGGAAGAACCAACTGCAATCCCACATAGGGGTATGCTATACTTCTAAAAGATAACAAGGTGAACTGTCAGCTGCCTTATTGGTTCCATTACCAGTGTTGGTAAACCACTATGTCTTTTCCCATGGCAGTTCACAATTGGAATGCCAAATGTTGCAACCATATCTTTTTTTTTTCTTCTCTATATTAGATAACTTCTTGAAACATTTTGGATCATTTTGCATAGGCAGGATGAGATAACACCCAACCAGTGGAAGGTTCCTTTGCCAGAAAGTGTGGCCCGATTAGGCTTAACGTTGTTCAACACCCACTAAACAAACCCATCATCTCCGGCATCCTCGTTAATGGGTTCAGTTGTGCTGCTTCCAACAGCAGATTTCTTTTGATATATGACTCCATAATAAATCGCATAAAAGCCTAAGCTCTATAACGGATTAACAAGCCATTTTTGTTAATAACATTTCTTTGCCTGTACACCATGTCCGAACATTCTTGGGTGTGACTTTCAGGTGGTGAACTTCCCACATTTAGAGGGCACAAAATAACTGAGCAGTGCCTGTGCTTTCAGATACCCAATCTATCTGTTGTTTGACGTTGGACAACTCCTCGTAAGCAAGATGAACTTTATATTATTTGTTCAACAACTCTGAGTTCAGTTGCAAAAAGTTTGGCTTCAGTTGTGTTGACCGACTCTTGTTGCTTTTTTTTGGGGGGAGGGGGGTTCCTAAATATTGTATGATGCCATGTTCCTCGAACATAAGATGTTGGTTTGCCCAGGAAGCTTGGGGAAGCAGATGTGGTCTTGATATCTTTCCTTGAACTTTGATTCCAGTGATTTTTCATAGCCAACATGTAAACCACTACCATTCAACTCTCTTATCTTCATCAATACCTACTGGCATGTACACAATCCATAGCTTATTCACTGACTGTCTTATTTAACCAACTCCAAAACTTTTCTATGAAATTCGATTTTCCCCCTACTGATCAGTTTGATCTACCTTAACTGTATCTACTTTCTCCGTGAACTTTACCATGCACACCTAATAATATACAGCCCCAACATCAATATGATCGCAACATCTCTTGATTCTACACTGAATTTTTCAGCTGTCTGGGGAATGCTGTCCTTTATCTGTAGTGTCATAACTCGTCTTGGTTTATTTCTATTTTAGTGGCAGAAATCCTCTTTTGAAAACAAGTGAAACAGCTGTTTTTTTCCAGTAAAAGGTAACAGCTACTGATGAACACGCTTTTTAGCTGAAAAAAGAGTTGTTGATTGATATTCTTTATCAGCAAACTTCCACCGGCAAAGTTTGCATGCAATCTTCAAATACGAACAACAAACGGCAGTGAGCTGAATCATACTGAACCATCAAAGGTCGACATGCAAGTTTAGGCTATTTACAAAATATCAATCTAGACAGTAACTGATAAAAACTGTTTTAAGGATTAGCTCTGGATTTAACGAGTAAATAACTAACCGCTTCAGAAACTTCTAGGGTAAGGAAACCTAGTTTTAAAAAGACTATATCAAATAGCATAAGTTTAAAGTGAGATAAGTCCCGTATTCAGATATCCGTGAAATAATTACAGTATAGATAAAAACAAAATCGCACATACTATCAGCTATAATACACAACGTTAGTAATACAATAACAGACAAAGCAAATATATATTCCATCATCATTTGAGTAAAAGTTCAGCAAAATTCAACACATTGAAAAATGGGATATAACATGGCCATGTTTTGGCTTATTCTAAGTAGCAGCCATTAGGAATTTTCTAGTGTTATCGAAGTAAGAAAACGTGGAGACTTTTTGTGACTTTAAACATGATTCGAAGTCACAGTGTCAAATTTTAGACTGTTACTTATCTTTTCTAGGTTCAAAAATTCCACTACTGGACCAATCCTGTGAGACGTGGAAACGCAGAAGTAGTTTTGATCAAGGAGAGAATCGCACCCCGGGGGACTCCCATTTAAAACTGCTTGACGTATTTTCAATTATTCAGCAATGAAAATTGCACAACGTCACGATCATTACAAAAACTAGGATAAGACTTCATCACAGACAATCAGGTTTGTCAAAGGTCGGTAATTTTGCGGTAAATCATTATTTAGTTATACCAAAATGAAAGTGGTGTCAAATAATTGATAAATATATGAACGAGCATTTTTGACCTTATTAGGAAAGCAAGTAAATTTTTTTCTTTTTTCTACAGTTACTTTTTTTGTAAATACGGTATGTTGTAGCCTTGTAAAATATTGCCGAATAATGATGATAATTCCCCCTCTGATTAGTCATCATGTTATTGATCTTTCTATAAGGAATAAAACCAAATAAATTGGGATATATTTCTGACGTTGTAAAATAAACACAATGTCAAACAATGGAAAAGCAAATGAAGAAAAATAAGAAATACATTAATGTAATTTATTCAAGAAAATCAAAGTTCAGCTTCCTCCAGTTTAAAAAGGGAAAGTTACCAGCAGGCGAAACGCTGATAAAAAGCATCGTACGAAATATAATAAAAAAAAGGCGAAATACTGAGGAACGTTTTTCGTTTGTTGATAATGCATCTTTCTGCCGGGTAATTGCTTATCCAATTAGAGGGCTTTGGTCTTATTATAAGTTTTAATATTCTCATAATGAAAAGATTATCATTAAATAATATTAAATCGTGCCTCATTGATTAACAAATACGATAGCTAATTCCATTTAATTGCCAGTATAGCATGCCTCTAATTTTTACTTTTATCCACATAGATCACATGAACAAGAGGTTAATAATAATAATAATAATAATAATAATAATAATAATAATAATAATAATAATAATAATAATGGTGATGATGATGATGATGATGATGATGATACATTGGGATAAACTTTACAATATTCAGTAATATTACAGAAATCTCACTGATTTTTTTACTTAATAACTCAAATAAAATACAGATATCACATTACACAAATTTTAAGAGGTACTCCGTAAAAACTACTAGTAATATACACTTTCACAGTTACTTGTTTTCCATTTGTTTATACGTAGATCTAAATTTCAATAATCAAAAATAGAAAAACTTAAGCTAACATTTTGGCAATTCATAAGATAAGACCAAAATGCCGAAGAGGTTAACTTGATCCATTAGTTCTATTCAAGGATCGTTCCTCCAAGTTATTCATTGATTTGGATGACTACTATACTGATCAGGATTTTGGAATCTGGTTTTACCACATAAGCCCACGTTCATCCAAAAAAGTCAGTCAATCTATCGAACGAATATGATATGAGATGATAATCTTTCCAAAGAACATTAGGGTGAAGGACATCGCAGCTGTTTATTTGCATTCTAAACAAAATTGATTTTGCGATCAGAATATACTGTCTACATATTTTGTTCTTATTTTCTAGCTAGCAGCTTTGGCATATTAATTTCATTACATGGCACATTATTCAAATTTAAAATTATGAAAAGAAAGCACACCCTAATCTAAACCGAAAATAGGAAACATCGTTGAAAACCAGTCATTAAGTATCATACACTGCGGAAAACAGAAAATTACAATAAAGAGGAATAAAAGTTCATAAATAAAACCATTAGGGCTATTAAGCTTATAAAGCAGAGAAAGGATATAATTCAAATTTTACAACATAATTTCCCTGTAGATTCCGTAAGAAGTCGAAAGCATCTCTCATCAGCGAATCACACCAAATCGGTTCTCTCTAAAATGTGGAAAAGTGAATCACCTTTTACCTATTTCCTGACAGACTCGGAGTATATGCAATAGGAAAACGTTGCACGAAATTTTGATATATATTAAAAGAAAAGTTGTCTATTATCTTCATTAGTTTCCCCACAGCTCTTTTCGGCAGACAAAATCTCCCAACTTTTATCTCATAAAGATTCTGGGGCGATTTTCTTTCCGATTAACGTTCGTGCAAAGACTGGGGGTATTCTGCCTATCTTTCGTCTTTACTTTTAAAAAGGAGAGAGAGAGAGAGAGAGAGAGAGAGAGAGAGAGAGAGAGAGAGAGAGAGAGAGAGAGAGAGAGAGAGAGAGAGAGAGATACAATCGTTCACCTTTAAAATCAGCTTGGGTTTGATGGCAAAAAGATTATATCCATGAATCATATTCATTACGGAGAATTGCTGTTGAGATAGACTATAAAAAACTACAAATATTAAGGTAATGAATTGCAATATGTAAGTTTGGTATAAATCTCATATAATTGCAAGCTACTTAACCAAAAAAAAAGAAAATGTGTTCAGGGTTATTCACATTTTAACAAAATACTATCAAGATTTGTATCTAAATTTGATATTTCCTTGTGGAAGGAATATATAAACACGCACACACACACACACACACACATATATATATATATATATATATATATATATATATATATATATATATATATATATATATATATATATATTATAACAGGAAAGTTAATGCTATCAAATTAATTTCCAGTGAACAGCGGAGTACTCCAAGGATATGTGTTGTCGCATATGTTGTTTATCCTCCTCATGGATTTTGTAATGCATAGAACAGTCGGAGATGGTGGGAGAAGGGTTGGACTGGATTGGTGATAGGAATTTAGCAGACCTAGAGTATGTTGATGATGCTGTACCAACCGTGTTTCACACAATTGTACATAATTCCTTTTGTATGTATTATGCTTGTATCTTCGCTCTTCCCTCGCACTAAAACGAACATGAAAATTCATGTCTGGTTTTTCCTCTGTAATATTGTCTGTCTTGTGAACTTGTTATGTCCTGTTGCCTTGAGGTTTTGTATATAAGGAGAGTGTTCCACAATAATATAACTCAGTCGTTTCCAATGTGCCTTTGAGTTCACACCCTTACTCGGCGCCGTCACATTGGTGACCCCGGAAGTCGACTCGCTCCCACTGCCTTCCACCCCCATCTCCCTCGCACCTCCATCGTTGGTACTATGACGGAGACGGACTCTACAGTTTCTACTACAGCAGTTGGCGATGCGGCCGCCCCATTGAAACTTTCACCGTTCGCCAGCGGAGAAGCGTTTGTTTGGTTTCAACGCGCTGAGGTCCACTTTCGTATCAGGGGCGTGACTCGCTCAACCACCAAAGCGGATTATGTTCTCGCGGCGATACCCGAGGACACCTTCCCAGAAATATCCGACTGGCTTTGTGAACAAGGAGACACCCCAATAGCGTATGACGCCCTCAAAACATACCTTATGCAGCAGTACTCGCCGTCGCCAGACGCCCGTATAGCAAAGCTTTTTCAGCTCTCGCAACAACCGTTGGGGAACCAAAGGGCTTCGCTTGCCCTCAGGGAAATGACCAGTATCGCTCGCCTTCAACCTGCCGCAGACGGCTCTCCTCATGAGCTGAACCTACTCCGTGCCCTTTGGATACGCCGTTTACCTGAACCTGTACGCGCTGCCATACCCGATGTCGATAGTTTACCCATAAAGGACTTGATGACCAAAGCCGACGCCCTTATGGACAGCCACTTCAAGACCTCCATCAACGCCTCCACCCCTGACGACGAGGATGCCTATTCAACGTCAACCGAAGCTGACATGAATGCCGTAGGACATACACGCCTACCCCGTGACGTGCCGAAGCGGCGACAAAGCCGCCCACCACCCACCAATCGCTCGCGCCCCAACGAACGACTTCTACAGCCACTTACTACCTCCCATCCGCCGCAGTTTTGCTACTACCACTTCAGATTCGGGGCAACCGCGAAGAAATGTGCCAAAGATTGTCAGTGGCCATCGCTTGTGGCGGTGGCCTCCCATGTTTCTAATTTTTTCTTTTTACAGGATGCAGGAACGGGTGTGCGATTTTTGGTAGACACGGGTGCTTGTCGTTCTCTTTTGCCAAGGAAACTCTTCAAGGTACGACGTAGTCTGTCTACATCTGCCGACGTCCGCTTGGTAGCTGCCAACGGATCTGCGATACCCACCTACGGTTACGAGAACCTCACATTATCGTTCGGAAACGGTAAATTCAATTGGAAGTTTCTTGTTGCTGACGTCACAATGCCAATCCTCGGTGCGGATTTCCTCTCTCATTTCCACCTTCTGGTCGATGTCGCCCACCGACGATTGGTCAACGCAGACTTGTACTTGTCGACACCTCTTCAACCCGCCCCCTCTAACCTCGCTCTCCACATCAGCGCACCCACGGATGCCTACGCCCACCTCCTCACGTCGTACCCGGAAATTTTCCTTCCAGAACTTCGCCAAACACCCACGGTTCCTGCCAAGCACGGTATTTATCACCATATCAAGACGACGGGACCCCCAGTCTTCGCAAAATTCAGACGTCTGGCACCTGAACGATTGGCAGCCGCCAAACAGACGTTCGCCGAAATGGAGAAAATGGGCCTTTGCCAAAAAGCCTCCAGCCCATGGTCGTCACCCTTACACATCGTTCTGAAGAAAGACGTCTCCCTCCGTCCGTGCGGGGATTACAGGCGCCTGAACATGCAAACAGAACCGGATCACTACCCCCTCCCAAACATTGCCGATGTAACCTCCTACCTGCACAAAACGAAGGTTTTCTCTACGCTCGACCTCCTGAAGGGGTATTATCAGGTGCCTATGAACCCAGAAGACATCCCCAAGACCGCCATCACCACTCCGTTTGCTCATACACCTTCAATTACTCCTGTTTTGGCCTTCGTAATGCTGGGGCAACGTTTCAACGTCTCATGGATGGCATCTTAGGTGACCTCCCTTTCTGTGTATGTTATGTGGACGACATACTTGTGTTCTCCTCCTCAAAAGAGGAACACCTCCGTCATCTGCGCATCGTGCTCGACCGCCTGCAACAATACGGCCTTGTAGTCCGGTACGACAAGTGTACCTTTGGCGCCAACGAAGTGTCGTTCTTAGGGCACCGTATCACTCCTGAAGGAGTCCATCCCCTCCCTGAGAAGGTAGCAGCCGTTCAGAATTTCCCCGCGCCCTCGACCGTCAAAGCTCTGCAGGAATTCTTGGGCATGATCAACTATAATCACCGTTTTCTGCCAGCCATTGCCGCCACTCTTGCTCCCCTCTACGCCTCCCTCAAGGGCAAGCCAAAGGACCTGAAGTGGGGTCCCCTTCAAGAAGCAGCCTTCTGCAATGCAAAGAAGGCCCTATCAACTGCTGCGGCTCTCACTTTTCCTATCCCACACGCCCCTCTCCTTCTCTCCACCGATGCCAGCGACGTCGCTATTGGTGCAGTACTCGAGCAGGTGGTCAAAGGCTCGCCCCGCCCGTTGGCCTTCTTCAGCAGAAAACTGTCCAAGGCAGAATCGGGTTATTCTACCTTCGATCGATAATTGCTGGTGGTGCACTTGGCTGTCCGTCACTTTCGCCATTTCTTAGAAGGTACGCCCTTCGTCATTCGCACAGACCACATGCCTCTGGTGCACGCCTTCACTCGACAGTCTGACGCCTGGTCCGCCCGTCAACGCCGACATCTCTCCGCCGTGGCTGAATACAATTGCACCCTCCAATACGTCCCTGGGAAAATGAATCCCGTTGCCGATGCCCTGTCAAGAAACACGTTGGCTGCCGTTCAACTGGGGTTGGATTACAACGCCCTGGCTGAAGCCCAACGACAGGATCCAGAGTATCAAGCTTGTAGGACATCCTGCACGTCCCTCCGTTGGGAAGATTTTCCCCTCGAAGGCTCCAACACCACCCTCCTCTGTGACGTCAGTACTGGTAGACCGCGACCTTGGATTCCTGCTCCCATGCGCCGACAGGTGTTTGATTTCATCCACGGCCTTTCACATCCCTCGTGCCGTTCTACTGCACAGCTGCTGAAGGCAAAGTTCATTTGGCACGGCATTTCTAAGGATGCTAAGGATTGGGTCTGTGCCTGTACTTCTTGCCAAACTTCCAAAGTACATCAACACACGGATTCAGGAGTGGGCACCTTTCCTCAACCTCAGCGTCGTTTCGCACACATTCACGTCGACGTTGTAGGCCCCCTACCCACATCACAAGGACATTGTTACCTGTTTACCGTCATCGACCGCTCCACTCATTGGCCTGAAGCCATTCCCATGGAAACTGCAACGTCCGCCTCATGTACATCTGCCTTACTCTCTGGATGGATTTCAAGATTCGGTATCCCTGAGCATAACACTTCTGACAGGGGAACCACTTTCACCTCTCAATTGTGGACGTCATTAGCGAATCTCCTGGGCATCACCCTACATCAGACAACGGCCTACAACCCCGCTGCCAATGGAATGGTTGAACGTTTTCATCGCACCCTCAAAGCAGCTTTGATGTCCCGCTCCAAGGATTGCAACTGGTTTACTCAGCTTCCCTGGGTCCTCCTTGGACTAAGGACCACTCCTAAAGACGCCCTCGACGTCTCAGCAGCCGAAATGGTGTATGGCGACCCGTTGGTCGTCCCTGCCGAATTTTTTCCTTCTACAACCTCCTCCGACGATCTCCAGCGCATACGTCATGTCGTGGGAAAATTTACTCCGTGCTGCCAGACTTACAAGCCCCCAGCGAAGCATCACATACCAACGGACTTGCACTCTGCAACGCACGTCTTCCTGCGCAACGACACCAGCAAGCCACCACTAACGCCCCCTTACACGGGCCCTTTCCTTGTGATCCGACGCAGTCCGAAAGCATTCCTCCTAAACATTCGAGGCAAAGAAGACTGGGTCTCCATTGATCGTCTAAAACCTGCTTATCTTCTGCCAGATGACCCGCCTACAGTTCGCCTCTCTAGATCAGGGCGCCCTATTTAACATGTACAGTATGTCATTTTTAGGGGGGGAGCCATGTACCAACCGTGTTTCACACAATTGTACATAATTCCTTTTGTATATATTATGCTTGTATCTTCGCTCTTCCCTCGCACTAAAACGAACATGAAAATTCATGTCTGGTTTTTCCTCTGTAATATTGTCTGTCTTGTGAACTTGTTATGTCCCGTTGCCTTGAGGTTTTGTATATAAGGAAAGTGTTCCACAATAATATAACTCAGTCGTTTCCAATCTGCCTTTGAGTTCACACCCTTACTCGGCGCCGTCACAATGCTGTCCTTGTTAGTAGAATACCACATGATTTACAATGCTTCTTAAAAGAATGCATGAAATATCACACGAGGTTGGGCTGAAGATAAATAGAAAAAAGATAGATGATGAGAACGGAGTATGAAATAGAATATGAAATATCATTGGAGGAGAAAGGATTAATGAGGTGTAATCACTTAAGTATTTAGGAACTGTGGGGTCTTTAGAACTGATGTTTGGTGAAAAGTTGAAAAAAGCAAATGAGACAAGGGGTAGGTTAAGTAAAATTTGGAAATCAAATCCCCTAAAATTTCATATAAAAATCAGACTATATAAGTTTAGTGAGATCGTTGCTACTATATAGACATGAGTCATGGTATGACAATGAAACAATCTCCAATAGATTTAGTAGATTTGAGAACAAAGCCCACAGAAGGAGATTGATAGTTAAATGGCAGGAAAGAGTTAGAAATGAAACTATAAGAGAGATTACTCGAGTGCCATATGTGGATGAGATCATGATGAGGGATAGATGGAGATGGCTTGGACATGCTCTTCGCACTCCCAAGAGAAATTAGTTCACCAAACGTTCAGATGGGCTCCACAAGTCATCAGAAAACTTGGAAGATCCAGGCTTATATCGCCGAGGACTATGAAGCGCGAAGTAGGAGATGAAGAATGGAAAAGTATTGAATTAAAAGTTCAAGATACAGACGACTGGTGAAATCTAACCGAGGCCATTTGCATTAATAGGCGTATGAGGAGATACTTGTGATGTATGTATACTATGGTACATATTCTATGCTCATTACGAGTCAGTTGTCATGATTTCTTAATACGATCTCAGAATCGTTGCACAGGTTCAACAACATCAATTGATATATGGGGAATGAATATAAAAAGAAGCTTAAAACACGTTTATTCGTGAACTTATTTACAAAGAAGATTAATATTACAGCTCCTTTAATCACAATGACTAAAATCAATTCAAGATACTGATAGTAAGGAGGAACAGTCTAGAACGTAGAGCAATAAGATACTTAAATGCAGAGTTACCGAGTTATTTTCTGTTGCTTAAATGTTATTGGCACTATGATTTTATAGAGAGTTATCGAGTTGTTTTCAGTTTCTTTAATGTTGTTGGCACTATGAATTTATGGAGAATTGGCGAATTATTTTCAGTTTCTTTAATATTGTTGGCACTTTGAATTTATGGAGATGTAGCGTGTTATTTTCAGTTGCTTTAATGTTGTTGGCACTATGAGTTTATGGAGAGTTAGTGAGTTATTTCTAGTTTCTCTAATGTTGGCACTATGACTTTATGGAGAGTTAGCGAGTGATTTTCAGCTTCTTTTATGTTTTTGGCACTATGGCTTTATGAATAGTTAGCTAGTTATTTTCAGTTGCTATAATGTTGTTGGCACTACGGATTTATGGAGAGTTAGAGTTATTTTCAGTTGCTATAATGTTGTTGGCACTATGACTTTATGGAGAGCTAGCGAGTTATTTTCAGTTGCTATAATGTTGTTGGCACTATGACTTCATGGAGAGTAAGCGAGTTATTTTCAGTTGCTATAATGTTGTTGGCACTACGGATTTATGGAGAGTTAGAGTTATTTTCAGTTGCTATAATGTTGTTGGCACTATGAGTTTATGAAGAGTTAGCGAGTTATTTTCAGTTGCTATAATGTTGTTGGCACTACAGATTTATGGAGAGTTAGAGAGTTATTTTCAGTTGCTATAATGTTGTTGGCACTATGACTTTATGGAGAGTTAGCGAGTTATTTTCAGTTGCTATGATGTTGTTGGCACTACGGGTTTATGGAGAGTTAGAGAGTTATTTTCAGTTGCTATAATGTTGTTGGCACTATGACTTTATGGAGAGTAAGCGAGTTATTTTCAGTTGCTATAATATTGTTAGCACTATGACTTTATGGAGAGTTAGCGAGTTAATTTCAGTTGCTCTAATGTTGTTAGCACTATGACTTTATGGAGATTTAGAGAGTTATTTTCAGTTGCTATAATGTTGTTAGCACTATGACTTTATGGAGAGTTAGCGAGTTATTTTCAGTTGCTATAATGTTGTTGGCACTACAGATTTATGGAGAGTTAGAGAGTTATTTTCAGTTGCTATAATGTTGTTGGCACTACAGATTTATGGAGAGTTAGAGAGTTATTTTCAGTTGCTATAATGTTGTTGGCACTATGACTTTATGGAGAGTTAGCGAGTTATTTTCAGTTGCTATGATGTTGTTGGCACTACGGATTTATGGAGAGTTAGAGAGTTATTTTCAATTGCTATAATGTTGTTGGCACTATGACTTTATGGAGAGTAAGCGAGTTATTTTCAGTTGCTATAATATTGTTAGCACTATGACTTTATGGAGAGTTAGCGAGTTATTTTCAGTTGCTTTAATGTTGTTAGCACTATGACTTTATGGAGATTTAGAGAGTTATTTTCAGTTGCTATAATGTTGTTAACACTATGACTTTATGGAGAGTTAGCGAGTTATTTTCAGTTGCTATAATGTTGTTGGCACTACGGATTTATGGAGAGTTAGAGTTATTTTCAGTTGCTATAATGTTGTTGGCACTATGACTTTATGGAGAGCTAGCGAGTTATTTTCAGTTGCTATAATGTTGTTGGCACTATGACTTCATGGAGAGTAAGCGAGTTATTTTCAGTTGCTATAATGTTGTTGGCACTACGGATTTATGGAGAGTTAGAGTTATTTTCAGTTGCTATAATGTTGTTGGCACTATGAGTTTATGAAGAGTTAGCGAGTTATTTTCAGTTGCTATAATGTTGTTGGCACTACAGATTTATGGAGAGTTAGAGAGTTATTTTCAGTTGCTATAATGTTGTTGGCACTATGACTTTATGGAGAGTTAGCGAGTTATTTTCAGTTGCTATGATGTTGTTGGCACTACGGATTTATGGAGAGTTAGAGAGTTATTTTCAGTTGCTATAATGTTGTTGGCACTATGACTTTATGGAGAGTAAGCGAGTTATTTTCAGTTGCTATAATATTGTTAGCACTATGACTTTATGGAGAGTTAGCGAGTTAATTTCAGTTGCTCTAATGTTGTTAGCACTATGACTTTATGGAGATTTAGAGAGTTATTTTCAGTTGCTATAATGTTGTTAGCACTATGACTTTATGGAGAGTTAGCGAGTTATTTTCAGTTGCTATAATGTTGTTGGCACTACAGATTTATGGAGAGTTAGAGAGTTATTTTCAGTTGCTATAATGTTGTTGGCACTACAGATTTTTGGAGAGTTAGAGAGTTATTTTCAGTTGCTATAATGTTGTTGGCACTACAGATTTTTGGAGAGTTAGAGAGTTATTTTCAGTTGCTATAATGTTGTTGGCACTACAGATTTTTGGAGAGTTAGAGAGTTATTTTCAGTTGCTATAATGTTGTTGGCACTATGACTTTATGGAGAGTTAGCGAGTTATTTTCAGTTGCTATGATGTTGTTGGCACTACGGATTTATGGAGAGTTAGAGAGTTATTTTCAATTGCTATAATGTTGTTGGCACTATGACTTTATGGAGAGTAAGCGAGTTATTTTCAGTTGCTGTAATATTGTTAGCACTATGACTTTATGGAGAGTTAGCGAGTTATTTTCAGTTGCTTTAATGTTGTTAGCACTATGACTTTATGGAGATTTAGAGAGTTATTTTCAGTTGCTATAATGTTGTTAACACTATGACTTTATGGAGAGTTAGCGAGTTATTTTCAGTTGCTATAATGTTGTTAGCACTATGACTTTATGGAGAGTTAGCGAGTTATGTTCAGTTGCTTTAATGTTGTTGGTACCATGACTTTAAGCTTGATAACGTTCCAGAAGTGCTAACCGCTTTTCTTTGTCACTGATATGAAAATAAATTTGGAGAAAGCCGTCTGTCCTTTGAAGGGGAGACTTCTATCGGATCCTACCTCTCTCCGACCTCACGTTTTCATTCCTATATCTTTCCTTGCAGCTTATATATGACAATGTCCTAATTAGCTCCTGGTTATGACATTGCCATATGAAGAGCATATTGATATCCTATATCCTGATTGGTTTAACTTAAAAGAGGCCACTTCGATCACTCCATAGAAGTTTCTGGTGCAATCTGGACCCTTTGCAGTGCCATATAGCAAAAGAACAACAAGGTAATGCCTCATTTCCAGAAGAAAAAAAAAATCATCGAAGACCGGCATGTTCCTAAAATGATTTGACAAAACACTAGCTGGATTTCTTTTGGAAAAAATGCATAACATATATATATATATATATATATATATATATATATATATATATATAATATATATATATATATATATATATATATGCGTGTATATGTATGTGTACATTTATGTATATAAATAATGTGTATATACACTATATATGTGTGTAAATTTTTGCGTATGTATGTGTCTATGTGGGAGAGTGTGTGTTGGTGTGATGAAGAAAGAGAAAATAGATATCTTCTATTCTAAGTATTGCATATTTTGATAGTTTAATTGATGTAGCAAAGTTTAAAAGATTTTCGATGTCAAATAGAACGTGCATTTCTGTGCAAAATTATTTTTCTTTTTCACATGGTGATTAATTCTGTACCTTACTTTGATGAATGACACTGCAAAGGGAAGGCTCAAGACTAAAAAAAAAAAAAAAAAAGATCTTTTACTTGGACTTGGAGCCCAAAGAATAACACGTTTTGAAATCAATCTATTTGAATGTTTTGGGAATCTAAATCTTTATTTATCAAAATAGGGTTTTAATATTCACAACAGAAACAGATCGTATTTTACACATTTTTTCAGCTGAAGCAAAACCAATTTTGAAAAATTTTATGTCACTCAAAAAAAAAAGAAAAAAAAAAAGAAAACAATATCAAATATACATTATTTTTATTCTACAATGATCTTAAAAAGTTTATTTTTTATTTCACAATTCAAAAACGAAAACTTTAATAAAACTCATCTTCGGGAGGCAATGAAGCAGGATATTATCATGGATTCATAGGAACCGTTATGTTAGTCACTGTCAAAATATGGTCTTCATTAACAATAGTATCGATCTCTACATATTAATAATTTATGTCTCCATATTTCCCTTTGTTTGGATACGTACAGTAATTTCATTTGACCTCCTGATAATATTCATCTTTTCGCATATGTGCGTCCAAAAATAAACCGTGTTATATTTTTTATATTTTAAGCATATCTTTAATCGTCCACAACGAAGAGCTATGTAAAGCATAAATTCGTCTTTGAACTTTGTAGATTACTTAATGACTTTTATCTTTCTTTATTTCACATGTTTTGCACAGCAATTTACATTATTTTTAGTTCATCTACGTAAACCAAAAACTGCAATTGATTTGCTTAAACATGCCATAAAATACATAACAAATGAAATTACGATGTAACTCAGAAAGCGTATTTATAAAGAATACTGACAAATGAATATATATATATATATATATATATATATATATATATATATATATATATATGTGTGTATATATATATATATATATGTATATATATAAATATATATATATATATATATATATATATATAATGTATATGTGTGTATATGTATATATATATATATATATATATCTATATCTATATCTATATCTATCTATATATATATATATATGTATATATATATATATATATATATATATATATATATATATATATATCAAATAACATGAACTCATTATCGTGGCACCAAGAAAATTGAATTATAACAAGAGAAAGGAATAAAATTTAAAAAGCGAATAATTTCGTTCAACCATTCCAAATCAAAGCTAATAGCCTTCATGCCTAGGGATATTAAGGTCGGCAAATATTCAGCACACAGTTCATAAATAGAGATTCTGAAGCCAAAATCTTTAGAATAAGGTTTCAGTTTCCATAGAAGCCTAACTATGATATTGAAAAGCGTGCTTTGCAAATTTCGTCTGTAAGAAAACATGAAATCCACATCTTCCACTGTATTGGTTTAGAGTTCTCTTGCTTGAGAGAATAATCAGGCACACTATTCCATCTGTAATATTATTTCCTCTCTCCTCTGGTCTATTTTCCTTGTTTAATACCTTGAGCTTATAGCAATCTCCTTTTCCAAAGAGGATTGTAGATTAGCTAGTAATAATAATGATAATAATAATAATAATAATAATAATAATAATAATAATAATTATAATAATAATGAGTCTCTCTCTCTCTCTCTCTCTCTCTCTCTCTCTCTCTCTCTCTCTCTCTCTCTCTGGAGATATATATATATATATATATATATATATATATATATATATATATATATATATATATATATGTATGTATATATATGTATATATATGTGTGTGTATATATATATATATATATATATATGTATATATATAATCAATGTTCAGTCTTCACTCGAAGGACTTAAACAATATTAATCATTCAGATATAGTAAGCTCACGATCAGTTGTGTACAAGACACCATTTATGAATGCAAAACATCATCCCAGATGAGTGTAAACTCGAAAATTAAAGATTTAATGAATGAAATTTCATTTTGAATTTTACGAACTGAATATTTCCCTTGATTATCTTTATCAAGAAATACGTAACCAAAGTAAAACTATAAAGCAGGTTATCAAAATGTAAATTTAAATGTAAATATCGCTTGACACTTCCATGTTCATGAATATATTATTTTCATTCAGTGAACAAATTTAGATTTAATCCAAGCGCACCATTGCAATCACTAATATACTTTAAATTGAAAACTGCCAATAGTGCCCCATGAATTTAATTCATACGAGACATAAATGGTCATATCACCTTTTAGAGTATCAACATTGCACTTACATAAGAAAAAGAGAATGAATTACAGCTCTCTCTCTCTCTCTCTCTCTCTCTCTCTCTCTCTCTCTCTCTCTCATCAATCAATCGTGGTATAAAAAAAATCCAGTTTATAAATCCTAAGTGATTCCTTTAAGTTACTTTGTTACCTTCTTTAGATTATACTTTAATATAACCATTTTGTTTAGGTCTATCAATTAAAGAGAGAGAGAGAGAGAGAGAGAGAGAGAGAGAGAGAGAGAGAGAGAGAGAGTAAACAATTTAAGGAATCAAATGTCAATATTTGAAGGACTGACTAAACTTGTTGATTATGACTCCCACTCCAGCAACGGTCCCTTTCTTTGTCTACGCACACAACAAAAAGTCTACCCTCTTTTTCACACATTGTCCTCTTTCTTCACATATTTGACATACTAATCATATTATACCTTACAGTCAAACGAATACGGGTAGATACTGCAACAAAACAGTGACTCTTACCAGGGTGAGGGAGAGGAGACTATTTACGGTAAATGGGACTTAGGGGATAGGCACTCCGAAATCCAACCATTATTCTCATGCTTTGGACAGTGCCATTGCCTAGGTATTATGGCATTCCATTGTCTTGAGTGTGAGTTCTTTCTTTTGTACCACGCATTTCAAACGGTTTCATGGACTGAAGGGCCAAGGATGTCACGTGGTTGATTTAAAAGATGTGTTTTCCTTATTTTTTTTCTAATCTTCGTGTATTACTACTCTCCTTCTTTATGCAAATGTCATATTCATATTGTTTTGACTCTTTTGTTATCTATACTTTAAAGGCTTTTTTGTACATATTTCGTAATTGGTTTTTCGTACCATTATTACACTAAGATATGTAGCATTCTACTATGTCATCTATGATTGTATACTGGCTTGTAATACCAGTCATAATTAAACATTGATAGATCACACCATATCACAAAAATGGAAATTGAGATTATCAAAATAATTCACCATCTTATTTAGAAAATCACTTAACATTCTACTACTGGAACCAACGACAGTTCATCACTACATTATTATAATGACGCTAGTTATAATCTACGAACAGGTACATCAAGGATCCTAGACCTTTATGCTTTGGAATATCTTTAATAACAAGCTTTTATATCCCAGTTCTTTATAGCTACCTGGACACTAAGCTTCAATGTTTAGAGAAGCGGTAGAGGATACATTTAAACTAAATGACTTTGATATTCGTCAGTTTACATTTACCCTAAATCAAATCAAATCAGCAATCTCACGACGCATAAGATTTGATATACTTCATTTTCAAAAGTATGTTCGATATCATATCCAAATATCTTTCATTACCCCTAAAAATAAATGAAACTATTGTCCATGATGATATTACCTGGTTTCATCTAGGATGTGCATATATATATATATATATATATACACACACACACACGTAAATATATATATATATATATATATACACACACGTAAATATATATATATATATATATATGTGTGTGTGTGTGTGTGTGTGTGTGTATGTGTGTGTATGGTTGTTTGTGTGCGTAATATGTTTATTTAATTAATTAATTATTTAAGAGAGAGAGAGAGAGAGAGAGAGAGAGAGAGAGATGAATTATAGGTTTCGTAACCAAGTACATTAAGTGAGAGACACACACAGAGCAGAGAGTCAAACCGAATGGTTAGTGAGTTCATACTGCGTTTTTAAACAAGGCAATTTTGATTCATAAAAAGCTTGATAAAGGCAAAACGGTAAGACACAAAAATCATAAGCACCGCCATATCGGTAGACGAAAACAGGTCGTTAAAAAGTTAAGCGGTGCAGGTCTGATAAATATCAGATTCCTTTAAAATGAAATATGTCGCTGGAAGTCCTGTCGAGTCCTGCAGTCAAGTAGCAGCAGCAAGGCAACTCCGACCTTATAGGAGACCCTTCAACTCCCGGGGTCAGGCGTTCGCCTATTGCATCTGTCCCGACCAATGGACAGGTACACGCCAAACCACAGAGTCATCCGGCTCTGAAATTGACGCCAACCAGACCATGGTGTACGAGGACCCTTTGAAGAAGACAAGATATTGTCTGTCTCCTGCTATCTATTCATAAGCTCCATTGACAAGAAGAGAGAGAGAGAGAGAGAGAGAGAGAGAGAGAGAGAGAGAGTAGTCACAGCAGACGAAGATAGAAATCAGCAATGCGGCCCTTAGCTAGGGAGAAAGTCTACGGGCTTTCCATATCACATATAAAGTTTTACCATTTTATGTATCCTTGCCTATGGCCTCAGTGAACGTTTTGTTGTTAAATTTCATGCACAGTATTGAAACTACACGGTACTGTCTATACCCCACAATTCTTGGGAATATCGTCTTATCTTATCTATTAAGATTTAACTTTATTGCTTTGAACAATAGAAATAACTAATTCATAAACTAGTTTAAGAAGTTTCACTAAAATTCAGAATTAATTATAAGAAGCTTCACGTATATATACACAGAAAATCTCCACATATACCAGCAATATTGATGTCTACTTAATTAAAACAAAAACAACCTTATTAATGAATAAGTTCTTTCGTAAAATAATTCGTATAAGCTACTGAATGATTAAGATTGTTTAAGTTCATGGTTTAAAACCTTGATTTTGACATCAGAGAGAGAGAGAGAGAGAGAGAGAGAGAGAGAGAGAGATTCATCATTATCATTATGATCATTAATAAGGCTTTTATCATCAACAGCCAAGCTGCATCTCTAATTGCAAGCCCAACGATCTCAATAAGGAATGTTTTCCCTGCGAAAAAATGAAGCTAAGTTGTATAAAGAAACTAGAGGAGTTATAATAAAATATATAGTTAAGAAGTTACGTTTTATGAGTACTACAACAATAGGGTCAGGCAATTAAAGAATACGAGTGTTGGATACTAAACTAACTGAAGAATGTAGATTTCCTATAAAATTCCTCCGAAATGACTGATTCCCTTTTGTTTCCGACCGAACCCCATTTAATATTTTCTTTTCTTGAAACGTTTCGCTTTCATTGAAGAAACTACCAAAATTACCGTTGAAAATCAACATCAGTAAAAGCGAAAAACATTAAAACAATGGGACATTTCTTTAAAGACAGAAAAGGATTGTGGAGCAACAATGAACTCGGGCTGCATAAAATAAGAATAAAACAGGGGAAAATATGTTGTGATAAAAAAAATTAAAATCACAAGGTGGTGCTATATGTAAAAAACACATGCAAATATGAATGCATTATTATTAGAACGCGGTCATTAATGAGGAAAAAGAATCCAAGTTCTCGTGTATTAAATTTTGTTGGAAATTAATAAAAAACATAATTTCTTTGGCCATTTTAGCTCAGTATTGTGATTAAGAACAAGACAAGTCTTGCTCACATGCAAATTTTGTTAAGTACATCAGCAAATTTGAATACCCATAAGTAGATAATATCCGTTTTCGACACACAAAGATACATAAGTATATAAGGGAAGTAATATGAACTCGAGAATGAATGAATTATTTGAAGTTCTCTGGCATCCTGACATCGAAGGTCATTGACGCCGATATCGTTTATTATAAAGAATATTCAATTAAAACCGGAAAAGTAAATATTTCATAAAAGTTAAATAGCATTAAGAAGACCTGTTTCTGATATAAATTTTAAAATGCCACTAGCATTGTACGACAGATCATGTCCAAAGATCGTGGCAGGGATGAACTTGCCATCTTCACCCCGAGCCTCAAACAGATATCTATTTCTTTCTGTGCTATAAGTGTGGCATGCAGTCAACAAATGCCTCACTGTCAAGGGTATCAAAGAGTCGTCGCAACATGGTTGGTGTTGGCCAACCAGCAGAAACTCGTGTGTCTTCCGAGTATGACCAATGCGGAGACGAGTAAATGACACAAGGAACACGGAACAGGAAATAATAGTGTTATCTAATTGTCACAGCATACTAATCAAACGGAGAATGTGGAAGATTTCATATAATTACTTATAAATTGGCCCTTTCCCTTTGTTTCAGAACGATCACCATCCTAAGTTTTACCTTCTCGAAACGGTTCACCTCCATTCAAAGGGTTAACAAGAATGCCTTTGAAGACTAACAATAACCAAGAAGAAATAGTCCAAAATAATGGAATATTTCTTGCAAAATAGGTGCGGGAAGAGTAACAATGAAACAGCAATTTAAAGAAACATATTCTGGAAAATATAGTTACAAAGGTATACAAACTCGTACAGAAAGGCACAACCACGCATATAAAGACAAACAAACGCAGAAGCAGGAAATGCTTCATTGAAAGTACATTCTCGTCGTAATGGGGAAAGGTAATAAAATAACACAGGCATTCAAACATCAACAGCAGAATTGTTTGGACATCACTGGAAAAATATCATTTAAAAGAATGTTCAGGTGATTGAAAAATATAACGATAACGCAAATCAAAATAAAATATTTTGATGAGAAAAGGCGCAACCAATCGTTTTCATATCGATCCCAAAATTTACTTAAGAAAAAATACAATGCTTGCTCAATTCCAAATGTTTCAGATTTTGGCCTCTTTGAATATCCTGAAGCATTAGGTAATATACAGGTGCCATGTTAATAAATGTGTAAATTTATATAAGAAAGATGTATAACTGACAAAACTAGTATTCAAATATTTAGTGCAAATCAACAGAGAATAATCAAGAAACTGTGGGAGTGAAGAAACGATTTGAATTTTCATGGTAGAGAAACGCCAATTGAAATTTCGATCACTAATATTTGAAAGACAATGAAAATGACAAAGAACACAATGACGGTGACGCTAGAAGTGAAACCCATGACATTTTCGAAATATATTCTTATACGGAGAATAAGCTACTTATAAAAAAACAAACTTTTCATTTCACAAAAGCCTTTGGTGATTTTCTGCGACAGCAGAGAAAGGAAATCGTTCCGTATCTTAATAATTTAAGGAAGACACCAAGTTAAAACATAAATAATTGGATACAATCACCCTCATAAAAACTGTTCCGATTATTTCGGGAGAGAGAGAGAGAGAGAGAGAGAGAGAGAGAGAGAGAGAGAGAGAGAGAGAGATTTCTTCCAGCAATAAATTTACAAGACTGTCCTTTATCTTAAAAAGATATCTACCTCCTTTCTTAAACGTACAAACACAAAATTCTTTCAAAAGCATGTAAAAGAAATCAACATCTTGCTAGAGTGTGGACGTGTTACGAGAAGCTCCGTTATACACTCGCCCTGAGTCGTATTTTAGCTTTTTGTTTCTCGCTTAGAATATCATTGAAAAGATATTAGTTAATCTTATGGAGAAACCTAAGTGATAGGAAACAGTACACTATGTCTGTTCCTAACTATTTCTGCCTCTTATGTGAAAACACGGAGGGAAAACATGAAAAATGATAGGTGTGAATGTAATAGAATTTACCATACGAAATATGAGCATATAGTGATAGGCATGACTGATAATGAAAAGAATAACCTAGATTGGTTATTCCCGTACTGCGTACGTGAAGCCAGACAAGCCAGTTTAGTATTATCAAAATTAAAGGAAGATGTAAACGTGAGAGAATTGGCTGTGAACGAACAATACCCGAAAATAGATTACTTGAAAAACAAACTTGCGGACCTTAGCACACACACAGCAAGTTCCACCCGGACTTCCGACCTCACTGAGAAAGTTGACAGTCTTGTCATAAATATGGAATCAATTAAAGCAACAATTCAAACATTGATAGACCCAAAACCAGAGAAATCGACATTTGCTGACAAGGTTAAGGGAAAAAAAATCTGTTGATAATTAAATCAACTAATACAACAACTAAAATTACTGAAAGAAAACGCGAGGTTGAACAAGCACTTAAAGACATTCCTATACTTAACACGAGGTCAACTATGAATGGAAATGTTGTTGTAAATTTAGCAAACAAAATGATCAGAGAAGAGGCGGCAAACAAAATTCAGACATTGGTGGCTGACATTAAAACGAGAAATATCAGAAAACTAAAACCAAAAATAATGATATCCAATGTGTACAATGATGACGATGATGTAGTAAATGCTTTGATTCAAAGAAATCGCTGCCTGGACCAAATCCAAAATATAGAAGAGAAGATAAGTTTAGTCCTGAAGAAAAATGCCTCGGCGGGGACCACCCACTATGTGCTGAAATGTGATCCTGAAGTTCAGAAGGCTATTCGTGATAATGGGGACAAAGTTTCGTTACGATGACGTACTTATAACATACGTGATAGGTACCAGGTGATCACCTGCTACCACTGTCAGAGGTATGGACATCTTGAAAAAGATTGCAAATCTAAGAATGATGATAAAGTCTGCTGGAAATGTTCAGGAAAACATTCCACAAAGGAGTGTAATTCGCAAGTGTCAAAGTGAGTTTATACAATGCACAAAGTTGAACAAACCAATTGACCACATAGTAAATTCTAGAGACTGCAAAACTCAAGACTTGGAATTAAAAATACTAGCTGAAAATATTGATCATGGTTACTAAGGATGTCATAAACTGTGGCTATGTAAATATACAATCTGTTGGTAATAAGACTATTCAAATTCGATAATTGATAAACGAAAAATATTTGGATTTGCTAGCATTATCTGAATCATGGTTAAATAACTTGGACAAAGCAAAGATAACTAAAATGACTCCCCCCACACGCCTTCTTTCACATACCGAGAGAAGGTAGGTTTGGTGGGGGTGTCGGACTCTTTATTCATAAAAGTTACTCAAATCTCAAAATGTTGAAAAGAACTAGTGTAACAAGCATTGAATATATAGAAATAAACTTTATGCCAAAAAACAGAAAAATATCCTTTGTAATAATCTACAAATCTCCTAGAACAAACACTAGTATCTTTTTTGAAGAATTCGCTACTCTCATTGAGATGATTATCATGGAGAAAAACGAATTACTTATCTGTGGAGAATTCAATTTTTGGATGGATGACGCATCAAATCCTGACGCGTTGGCATTTAGTGAGTTATTAGAATCATATCGACTAGAGAATAATGTCAACTGTACAACTACTTTAACTGAGCATACATTGGACTTAGTTTTAAGTGATGACATGAATAATATTGTATCTGATATAAAAGTTGAAGAGAAATGTACTATCTCCCTATTACACTAACTTATTACCTTTAGTCTACCTCTACAGAAACATGCATTAGTAAAGAAAATAAATTTTTTACACATAATTCAAATTTTTCTCCTACCGTATTTATTGAAGAAGTTACAAAAAAAAATAAATGATGCTATCAACATTCCCTGTGATCATGATGACCAATGTCTGTTGGGAGCTAACTGTATTAACTGTCTTGCACCCACTTATAATAAAATGAGTAAAAGTGAATATGATACCATGTGCCCGCCGATGGAAAAGACTATAACTGTAAAAGACCAATCTCCTTGGTTTGATGGAGAGACTTTGGTGATAAAGAGGGAAAAAAGACGTTAAAGAAAGAAAGTGGAATAGGTTAAAAACTGAAAGTACTTGGGTAGAATACAAAACTGCTGCGTGTCAATATAACAACCTACTAAGAAGGAAACAAGTGAATACTATAAGAGAAAGATCCTCGAAGCAGCAACAGACATAAATAAATTATATCGTCTCCTAAATGGTATAATGGGAAATGTAAACGAAAAGAAGCTACCTGATGCATACGGTGACCAGGAACTAGCAAATAATTTTCTAGTATTCTTTAAAAACAAATTGAAAATATAACCAAGTCATTTGTAAATACTCAACATCAGATTAATGATACACCAGGCATACTGACAAAATTAATACTATTTCACAGCATAACACAAGATGACATTACCAGAATTATCTAGAGAGCAAAGAAAACAACCTGCGCGATCGATCCTATGCCAATATCTGAAGTAATTGGAGAGAGCAAATTTCATAGTCTAGTTGAAATAATAATGAGAATAGCAAATGCAAACATCGATGAATGTAAGTTTTCTAAATCTGATAAAATGGCTATAGTCACACCAATTCTGAAAAATGCACTGGACAACCCAGAATTAAGCTCATATAAACCTATTTCAAATCTATCCTTGGTTTTAAGAGTGCTTGAATATGTAATTCATGAACAACTAGTCAGTCACTTAGAAGTAATAGAAGCTTTGCCTGACAATCAATCTGCTTACAGAAAATTATACTCTATGGAGACAGCTATCTGCTCTGTTGTAAATGATATGCTGGAAATGATGGATGAAGATAAATGTGGTATTTTAATATTGCTCGATCTCAGTGCTGCTTTTGATACAGTTGTGCATGAACTGCTACTAAATGATCTACGGTCCATCGGCATTGAAGATCAAGTCTTCGAATACCTGAAAGACTACTTAGTTGGTAGAAATTACTGTGTACAAATTGGAAACTCTTATTCATCATATGAACCCTTAAACAGAGGGATACCCCAGGGGAGTGTACTTTGCCCAATCTTAATCTGCATCTATACTATTGGTCTATCGTAAATACTACAAAGGCATGGCATGAAGTTCAAACTATTTGAGGATGACACACAATTTTACTTCTCAATAAATGATGTAGATGACACTACTGAAGCTCTAAACCGAATCCTTGATATTATTAGAGAATAGATGACCTTTAAACAACTAAAATTAAATGAGAACAAAACTGAACTCACGGTGGTGGGTAAGAGAAACAACGTGAGAAACTTGGAAGATATTCAAATGGACATAAATAATAACTCAGTGCCGATATCCATTAAAGTTCGAGATCTAGGTGTATTTCTTGACTGTAACCTGTCTCTAAATGGTAATCAAATATAGATCTCTCTATAATTCCATTAATCTAATAAACTGGTGGAAGTAGGCAACATAGTAAGAAGATTCTAATAATTGCCCATGCATGTAGATTGCTAGTTATCAAGCCCACATGTTTGGTTTGGTTGTCATCTTTTTTAACAGAAGAGATCTGCCAGATTAAATTCGCTTCAAGAGTGACCAAAAACACTCAAGACTCGTGTGGTATTTTTCCTGCAAACCAACAGGATAGTACTGTCTCTCGAGTAGGCATTCTAATTATCTTTTTTAAGCTCCCTTGGTACTACTCTGGGTCTCCTCATTCCACCCTGTGCTGAAGGAAAGACACATACGGAAAAAAACCCTAGTGGCTTTTAGGCATGAATATAGCCTCTTGCAGAGCAAGTCCAGAGAAAAGTCATACTCCCCTGTTAGCTCTGTCAGGAGTTAAGGGTAGTGATGGCGGCCATTGCTTAAACCAGGAAGGGAATGGGACAATAAAGGTCACAGTTGATTGCTCCTTCCGGTCTTCCTTGTGGGAAACAAGCCCTTCAGGATACCTTCAATTGTCCGCTTGCAGGGGATACTAGTTCACCAGAAAGGGTCGTGGGTGAGAGGGGCCCTCTCCAGCAAACGTCCTCACAACTGGTTCCCTTGGGATCAGGAGAATGTGATTACAATATGTTCCATGAAACACCCTATTGTTTTAAGAAGGGTAGGTACCAAGCCACAGAAGGCTGCATTAGATGGGTCTCCAGTCATGGCTCCTTCTTTGTCTTCTCTGCCTTGGACTCCTTGAGAGGGGAGCCAGAGCCATGGTCCATCATAGGGGGAAACCACAAAGTTCACTCTATAGGCTGGGGACAACCTTCAAGGGTTGGAGGATGATCACATTCATCGTCTGCTTATGTCTGACTTTACCCAAGAGACTTGACTGAAGTCGAAGTCGACCATCATGAGGCATGAACAGGGTCCAAATTCCTGGAGGATACATAAGAGAAAAAGAAACAAAACCTAATTCTATGTTGGTTAACAGGAGAAATCACCAGACATGGGAGATAGTTGGTCACCAAGATTAATTGATTGATGGATTTAAAATTCTATGGCAGCAGAGTGTACAGAAGGTGACCAGCCTTATTTTCCAACTCTATCTTGGGTAAAAGCAGAAGGGCTTACATGGTTATAGAAAAGTACTCACTAACTCCATCACCAGTGTCGGAGGAGGTGACCAACCTCCGGAAGAACCACAAATCATTGGGTGGGCTATATCTGGAGAACTACACCAAGCTCAAGATGTCAGCGATAACAGTTCAGGAGAAACTTAACATAATGGGATGGCTTTTGGGTTCCCGATGGGTTTTTTCTCAGAGCTAGGAGCTTTGAAGCAGTACAAACCTCTTTACAAAAAGTAAATTCTATAAACGTCTCTATCCAGTCATCCATGTTAAAGTTATGCCTTCAAGAAGCATACCTGACTTCACAGAGGAAGTTCTTATCTCATGTCCCTACATCCCACTCTGACACAGAGAAGTGTGTATTGAGAGTTTCACTTCTCTTTGCATAACACCTGTTATAGGAGGATTCTATCAAACCATCCCTGGAGAAAACCCATGCCAAAAGCCAGAGACACAAGGGAGGACAAGATTCAGTTCCTGCTGCTATGAACAGACGCAAGAAGAGAGAGGTCTGCGACCATCCATCAATATATAAAAAGTCAAGGACAGATTACCAAGGCCCAGGAATCTCATCATCTTGTTTTTATAAACCCAAATAACAACCTCAACTATCTACCAGCTCAACATCAGAGAGTAGGGGACAGATAAGATCGAAGCTGGTCAGTAAAAGTTTTCGTTGATAACGACTACAGCCCCTTTGTGTGAAGATAGGAGGCTGCTTAGAACACCATGGCAAGACAGGGAGGAACTGGATCCGGACCCTTGGATTGTTCAGTTTCTGAGATATAGGAACAAAATTCCCCTCAGCCAACCTCCTCTCCTATCGAGCATTCCATAGCTTTCCATTCATACCAGATGTTGGAGAAGGGAAGAGCTCTTTTGGTAAAGTTAGAAGAACTGAGAAGAAAGAGAGCAATATTATGAGCTTCTCTCCTGTCCTCCCGTTTCTACAGCCTTATGTTTGTTGTAAAATGAGCATCTGGTTTTTTGAGATCCATTATAGATCTACATGTGAACCTTTTTGTAACAAGGACTCATTTCAAAATGGAGACATCCTTTGGATGGTCAGACAAGACAACTGATTATTTTCACTCAAGCCATAAAATTCATACCTCTAAGTTCCCATCCACCCTCAGTCTCGACACCTATTAAGGTTTTGCTGGGAACTTAAGGTATGACAGTTCTAAGCTCTCTTGTTTTGGCCTGACAATTGCTACACAGGTCTTCACTCATCTCATGGTACCTTTGGAAGCAGCCCTTAACAAGAGAGGCATAAGGATGGCAAGATAATTGGACGACTGGCTCTTCCTGTCGAGCTCAAAGTAGGAAGCTATCCATACGATGGACATAATACTGAGATTCTGTAACAAACTAGGCATCCAGATAAACTTAGAAAAGTTGGTCATAATCCCCAGTCAAGTTTGAATTTACCAGGAATGAAGATCATCAGCTCTTCCATTTTGAAGGCTTTCTCGACACAAGATCACATCCAAATTCTAAAGGAATAAATACCCCTTTTCCTAATTACAAAGCTGTGGATGAGAATTATCAACCTCCGCCATCTCTAATCCTGCCGGCTTCCGGAGGAAGAAGGAGACTCTGACCACTGCAACACCAGGTCCCCAACTTTTGGGATCAAGAGGATCATTCTTTTCAGATCCAGTGGACAGAGATGAAAAGACAGAACCTAGACTGGTGGTTTGATACAGTGAACTTGAACCAAGATCATCTTTTGTCAACCCCTCTCCCAGATATCGGGTTGTTTTTCGATGCTTCGGAATCCAGATGGGAAGCTCTGATAGGGGACTGTTCATGTCTAGGACATGGATGACACAGGATTAGAGGAATATATAAATTGGAGGGCACTCCGTACGATCCACCTTGCTGTCTCTCATTTTGATCTATGCTCATTAAGAGCCGTTACAGTGTTCGCCGACAACTCGACAGCCATTTCCTATCTAATGATGGAAGGATGCATCATGGACGAGGGCACAGACATTGGACAACTTCACACACAAGATTCCAGCCTGCGCACAGGGAAAGAACGTGATTCTCATGTCACAGTTTGGCTAAGGTGAATGTGATGGTAGATGCTCTGAGCTGAAGGGACCAGATCCTGAACTCAGAATGGACCATTCACGAAAAAGTGCTGGAGGATTTAGTTTATCTATGGTCAGAGACAGTATATATGTTTACATGGTGATAAACAGCAGACTTCAGCCATACAAATTACCACATTGATATGGGTTCAGTGGGGACAGATGCAATGCTTCAACACTGGAGGCATCTTCAGGGATATGCCTTCTATCAGTTGCTTCTGATAAGGAACATACTGAACGAAGTGATGGAGTCCTCAGAAAGACTGGCTTGTGAACTTGGAGTTGTCAGTAGAAACTCCAAATAAGTTGCCTGTCAGATGGGACCTCCTCAAACAACCCCATTAACATGTTTTTCATCTCAGACCACAAACTTTTCAGCCGACTCCATGGAGACTATTCGCAGAATCGCCCGGGCTCAGGGAGTCTCCAGGCAGGTGATCCAACAAATAACCTTCACTTGACAGACTTTCACACATAAACTACCATTACAAGTGGAAGATATTTAGGAACCAGTGTAAGGACTTAATACACTTGATCTCGAACCCAACAGTTGTCAAGATCGTAGATACAAAACTGTGGTATCTTCAGTCTTCAAATTCACCAGCGGGGAGATGCCAGCCAGAGGACCCATATATTAGGTCTCATTGTGTCCTCCCAAATAAAAGTTCCTAGAATTTGATTTGATCTTTCAGACTTTAAGTAGAGAGCCCTATGAATCTCTAGTATTAGCTGATCTTTGAATCTCATCTATGAAAACACTTTTCCTAGTGGCCTTAGAAACTACAGTGTTGGGGAGTACCAAATATTTTGTTTTGAATTACTTACCAGAATTCTGAGTGTAAACAGAGTAATTAAACAATAATCTTCCTCTGGATCATATTCTGATGTCTCTCTTAAGAGAGTGTGGGTACAGACGACAAAGAGACTTCTGTGCATGGTAAGAGCTCTTTGTTACTATATGGACAGGACAAAGACAACGCAACCACGCTTTAGATAGCTCTCCATCTCCCATTAAACACCAAAAAAAATCCTTGTCCGGGAATGTGATGGTCTTCCTTCCTAGAAAAGTCACTTGGTGGGCATTAAGGGCAGTGCCCACCTCATCAACTCAAGGGAGAGCACCAGGAACCCATAATATTAAGGTTATGGCTACTTCTGTACGTTTTTTGATCTAACACCTTGATGTCTTGCATCCTGAAGACCGAGACATGGAGGTCAACTCTGTTTTTAATCCATTTTACCTAAAAGATGTAGAGTTAGTATATGATAATGATTATTCCTAAAGTCACATTGTAGGGATTGGAGTAGTCATTGCTTATCCATTGTGATTACTGTTTTCTCTCCTCTATGCTGAACCTGGTTAGGGAGATGGAACAATGATGCAACACCTTTAACATGCTCTGATGAACAAACCCTCTCAACGGAGGTGACACCTTGAGGGGCAGAGATCATTTAGTGCAAGTCATCAAGTCCGAACAATTGAACTTCCATAAAGTAAATGACACATTGGAGGGTCTAAATTGTTGAATACAGGACACCATGCACCACCAATCAAAGCCCTTCAGTGGAAGGGACAAATTGGAGTGGCTAGATTGTTGAGTACAAGGGATCTCTCACAATGTTCTAACTCTCCGAAACATAACCAGATAATTGGGAGAAGACCAGTACACTTGTAGCTTCGTCTGCAAAACGACCATAAAAGATACCTAGAAAGTAGCTCCAAATAGACTTAGCCCTGACATAGTAACTGACTGATGAACTGATGATCAAGCCCAGACACACATCACTGTCAAAAGTCAAACAAGGTAAGGTACAGGTTATGCAACCTATACAGCATCATCCTGATCATTTTCTGCATCCTACTAAATATGCGAAATCGGTAGAGGTTGATCATGCATTTGAGTATTAGACAAATATAATTTTGAATTTAAAATTGCTTTTCTAATAATTAGCCTGTACAATCATCAGATGGCCTCTCCTCTACCCCACTATCAATGATTAGAGTATGATCATGTATTCCCTATACCCGCAGAAGTTCAGAAATGATTTTTCCTGGTGGAGAGAAGGCAATACCCTCTTGTTTTGCAAGAAGGATACCACACAAGTTCCGAGTGCCTTCAGCCACATTGAATAGCAGTTTTATCACTCTTCAGGTCGCTTTTGACTCAAATTTGAACCAGCAGATCTCTCTTATGGCAAAAGATGACAGCCAAAGCAAACATAGTGGCTTGATATCTAGCAAACTACTTGCATAGATAATGAATGTTCCTATTATGTTACATTACAATACATTACATTAATGGAATCAGAGTTAGTGCTATCATTAATTAACATGAACATTGTTTAACTACCTAATATAAATCTATATCCTATATTATTATATACGTTTTGTGTATCGTATCTTTATGTAAATGGATTACAAAGTAAATTAAGTTAGAAGGAAGTTGCTGCAGTAAAAGCTATCGGTAAATGTTAATTGCGTAGGTGTGTATTAGAAAATTAATTTCAAATAATCTATTTCATGACACATAGACAAGCTATACAAATTGGAAAGTTTAGATGCATCCAGAATGTTCCCCTAACTCTCTTTACCCCTGAGGGGACGCATTTGCTCACGGACTTCGCAAATGGAAGGGAGGGAAAAGAACAAGGTCCCCCTTCACTCCCATGGAAAAGAAAGAGATCTTCTACACAGAAAATCGTTGGAGAGAAAGGTAAAGAAAATAAACAGAACTTGGTGAATACCAATTATCCATCTACCTTCGATGACTCCCTCTTCTTCTTGTTCCTCCTTCAAACGTAATGAAACAAAATAGTTAAATAGAAAAGTAATGAGGGGAAGAATAAAGCCTTGTTTACATATACTAGGAACTTGGGACCAATCATTTTGAGAGTGGGATGAGAGGTAAATATTTTCCTATGGAATCGATTAAGGGAATGGGGACCTGGGAAAAAGACTGTTGGAGAAGGGACAATTTCAGGTTAGTTATGGCCGATGTGGGCAACTAAGACAAATCTCAGCTCCGTAAAAGTGACTCAAAATGGTATGCGTTCCCATTTGAGTAGCGAAGTTCTCAAACTACCTTTAGAGAGAGAGAGAGAGAGAGAGAGAGAGAGAGAGAGAGAGAGAGAGAGATAATTTTCATCATTTCTCTCTCTTCTGCCCCTTTATATATAGCCTGGATGATAAACAGAGTGATTCACATTATTAATTCGTTAGGGGAGATGAGGGGATTGAACACGTGAAGTGTACAGGAACGAAAGAAAAGAAAACGAAAACATAATTTTAAGGCCATAAACAAATGATGATAATTCCAGGGAAATTAATCATTCCGGAAAGTGACACGAGTACTGGAATCTATATGTATTAGAAGAGGTTGAGAATGCGATGAATGGGGGAGAGAGATGGTAAGCGTACGGGCAATACATGAAATGATACGATAGGGATGAAAGGAATGTCTTTCCAAGAAGCATGAAGAAAGGAGTCTCCTTACAAGGGAAAGGATGCTTAGAGAGCGATATGATATAATGGAACACCATTGGAGAGAGAGAGAGAGAGAGAGAGAGAGAGAGAGAGAGAGAGAGGAGAGAGAGAGGGAGAGAGAGAGAGAGAGATAAATTCAATAATATACTTTTATGTAAATTTCCTATTCGAACATATTATTATGATATAATGTAACAAAAAAAAGGAACTTAGAACTGCCATATTAATAATAAAAATGCATGAATAGAGTAAAATACAATATAATAGCAAATGAAATGGAATAAAGAAATGGCTATACCAGGTTAGTAAAATAGCTCTCAACAATTTCTTAAACCTAAGAAATAAATCTGAATATCTTTAGTTACACGTCTAAAGATCTATTACTATAGTAAAACCAATCTGTCGTGGCCGCTGAGACGATTTCTGACCCACTGTATAGCGTACTAGTGTCAAAATAATTCGACCAATTTAAGGAAAAAAGAACACAGTTCTTAGACACGATCCATCCACTGAGTGAAACTGATGAAGCGTAACCCCTTTATGACAGATGTCGTTCCTTTTTGACTAATCTCACAGGATTAACCAGAGGTGGCTACGATTACCCAGAAGTTAAATCCAATCTCTCTCTCTCTCTCTCTCTCTCTCTCTCTCTCTCTCTCTCTCTACTGTTATTCTTGTCGAACATATATATTTCATAAGGTAAGGTTTCATTTCTATTATGATATTTGGACCAAAGTTTGTTTTCAAAATTATAATCCCAGGTTATTTCCCAGTTTTATCCTATTGTCGTAATAAGAGTCTGGCAATATATAGCGAGTTTGAAATCTTGAAGGTCACAAGGGTAAATTTATCGGGCAAAGATCAGTGAGCCATATTTAATCCCCAGAATGGTTGATCTTTGAGTATAAAATAGACTGCTTAAGACTGAATAATCTATCAAATTTGAACGATTGGAAACTTAACCAATTCGTGGAAACAGTATACAGTGTGTACAAGTATTTCACAATGAAGATGAAGAGCGGCCCTTTTACTGATGTAACAAACGCATGTATCCGCACGTTTGATGCCACAAATGTTACTGAAATAATAGTTCGTCGAATGATCACACAAGAAGAATGTGAAAAACCTAAATTTCAAGAAAGAAAAAAAGTATAATCCTGCGCTCGACGACTTCAACAAATATGTTTAAGAACAGTGTTAAACTTATATGCACGGAAGAAAATCCCCACTTTTGAAAATAAAACACTGATGGTAGGTGGAGAAAACATTACATTCAATGAATGGAAAGAATCTCCAAGGAAAGTCTACGTGATATATATATATATATATATATATATATATATATATATATATATATATATATATATATATATATACTGTATATATATATATATATATATATATATATATATGTGTGTGTGTGTATACACACACACACACATATATATATATATATATATATATTATACACACACAAACACAGAGAGAGGGAGAGAGAGAGAGAGAGAGAGAGAGAGAGAGAGAGAGAGAGAGAGAGAGAGAGAGAGAGAGAGAGAGAGAGAGATTAAATTGATTTTTCCTTTAGAAATCATAATCTCCTAAGCTGAAAAACCATTGATTGACGGATGTGACCAGGAGACCACAAACACGAAAATATTGGTACTGAAAAAAAGGGTTTAAAAAGTCTTTTCTTTAAATAGCTCTTTCAAGCTCATTATTAGCATTGTTTATACTTAGATGTCAGTTTTCGAGATATATATATATATATATATATATAATATATATATATATATATATATATATATATATAATATATATATAAGATGTTGATGTTATCTAAGGTGATCTTATCCCAGCAAGTTCAGTTGTAAAGAAAGGGAGAGGGAAAATAGGATACTTATCCCTGTATTACTGTTAATCTCTTAATCTGCCTTTATTGTTGTTTTCAAAGGTTTTCGATTTGTCTCTAAAGAAAGCCTCCTTCTAGGAAAATTGATCTAAGTGTTTGCGTTTGGAAACGATAAGTTCTGGCAAATAGCGGCCACCACCGAATGGTTTGACTTATAGTAACATCAAAGCAGCTTTTGCTTCCAAATATTCAGACCAAAGAACATTCCTGTAAATCTGTAAAGCTCACAATGGTTCTGAATAGGAGAGTAAGACTAATATCACCACTGCCATTTTTAACTCAAAAGTGTTCCAAAATTTCTCAAATCATAACTTATCCCCCCAAATAAAACTTCCTTTAAAAATCGAAATCTTATCGCAGCCTCAAGAAACATTACCATTAATTTTGAATCTCTGAAAAGTCCATCAGAATGAAGCAGTTTCGACGCTTTATTCCATCATATCTTGAAGATTCTTCTTCTTCACTCAAATTAAGATGACTCCCAGTTTGTCACTCATATATAGTAAGTTTAACAAACTTCATGCTCCCATATCTAATAATTAGATAAAGATATACTCTGCCTTCCATCTATCAAAAGTTATCACTAAGCAGAACTGAACTATCTGAAGCTTTATAACCAATTCTACAACTATATTTCACCATGAAAATGCATAAACCAGTGCTACTCTGACTAGTAGCTTCTATATAATGATATTTTACAACACAAAAGAACACGGAACCCTCGTAGTAGTAGTAGTAGTAGTAGTAGTAGTAGTAGTAGTAGTAGTAGTAGTAGTAGTAGTAGTAAACAACCTTTCCAAGAGATGGAATTCTCTAATTCTCGAATGGTCTGCGAGAAAAGTAAGAGCCTAAATTTTGACGATCGTAATCACTATGAACAGCATCGCCCGTACTCTTATCCGAAATAACAGACAGACATAAAATTTCAATCTCTCTTCGACGGACGTCTGGTTTATATCATCTTCATTAAGATTAGAAATTTCTGCAATATGATGCATAGTTGTAAAATGTGTGAATGAAGATATTGAAGGATCTCATCCTGAATTAAAACATTGCTTACTGCTGTAACTTTCTTACTCACTAAAGGAAAGAATATCTTCAATCACTGATTTGAACAGAAATATACATATATATATATATATATATATATATATATATATATATATATATATATATATATATATATATATATATATATATATATAAACAGATGTATATATGTATATATATATATATATATATATATATATATATATATATAAACAGATGTATATATGTATGTATATATATTATATATATATATATATATATATATATATATATCTATATATATATGTATGTATATATATATATATATATATATATATATATATATATATATATATATAACATTTTCAAATCATTCGAGATTTCCTTTTATATCCTTTTTCAAGTCACCAGTTTCCAAACTGTGGTGTAAATTAAGATGGCCAGTGACATTGGCTACAAAAACAATTCATGTTCTCCAAAAAATGTAAAATAAGCTTGATTGTTTGTTTTTTTAGCTACCCCTGTTATTCCTCTTACGGGAAACCAATCCAATCCAAAACCTATTCCATTTGAACGAAATGATCGTGTTTTACTTTAGGAATATACACTATCGCAATTGCACACACGTGGAGCAATGTTTTATAATTAAGTTATTCCATCATTATTATGAACTTCATTTCGCATCATCCTTTCATTTCCTTCATGCAGTGAAAGACACCAAGTATAATAATAATAATAAAAAAAAAAAAAAAAAAAAAAAAAAAACTCATTCCAAACGTAAAATCTCTCGAAGAAAATTTCTAATGCTATAATGGATTAATTAATACCAATACAGTAGAAGTCTTTTTATCGTGCAATATTGAACCTTAAAAATTTCACCAATAAAACACGGAAGGATATACCTGACATCATCAGTGGTCTTAATTAAGTAATATGGAGTTAAATGCAATGGTCACAGTTAACAGTCATCATTATAAGATGTTTCATTTCTGTATCTTATTGCAGACATTAACTGACATTTATAGAGTAAGAAAGGCTCTTGTGTGCATTCCATCGATGAAGTAAAGAAAACAGTGAGAACGGAAATTTTGGAAACATCACGCCTGGAAGATGTGTAAGTCAAATTATATGTGATTCCGGGTTTAAACTCTTGGAGGCAATACTGCCCCCAGGCATAGAATACCTTATAATGCAATCATTGAGAAACATATAATACACAGGTATATATAGAATTGATTTATAGAAACTCTTTATCTTATACAACCCTATAACAACGTAGGAGCAGGAAGATCACAGAACCCTGCTGAAAAAAGGCATTGGAACCGTAAAATGATGGTATGTAGGGTATCATATGTGTCAATATAATCATAAATACAATGCAAAAATGAAATCTTACCCACCTGTACCAAACCAAGAAACTACTGCCAACTAAACCTCTATAGTTTTTTCTTAAAATTACGGGAACTCCTTATTCCTTATTCTATTGTTTTCAAACTCAAACAGTTTTGAGTAGGTGGGTCGTTTCTTGGCATTATTATTGATTTTTTAAGTAATAGATCTCAAAGAGTTGTTGTTAATGGGCACCATAGTGAGTATAGGAATGTGATATCTGGTGTTCTATAGGGTAGTGTTCTTGGCCCATTACTTTTCATACTATATACACATGACATGTGGTTTACCCTAGAAAACAAGCTTGTTGCATACGCAGATGATATTACTCTCTTTGCATATATTCCATCCCCTGAATGTAGATCTGGGGTTGGTGAATCCCTTAATAGAAATTTAGCTAAGATTAGTGCATGGTGCAAATTATGGGGTATGAAGTTGAATCCTAACAAAACTCAAAGTATGATTGTAAGTAGGTCAAGGACGGTGGCTCCTCAACATCCGGATCTCAGAATTGATAATATTTCTTTAGATTTGTATGACTGACAACTTTAGGTGTGATTCTCGACAGAAAATTTACTTTTGAGAAACACATTAGGTCTGTCTTCTTCCATTGCACAAAAAAATTGGCTTATTTAGAAAGTCTTACAAGATTTTCGGTGATCAATCTATTCTAAAGAAGTGTTTTAATCCTTTCATTCTACCTTGTTTTGAGTATTATTCTCCTGTCTGGTCTTCAGCTGCTGATTCTCATCCTAATTTGTTCGACAGAAACTTACGGTCTATTAAATTTCTTATTCCTGATCTAGATATTAATCTTTGGCACCGTCGTTCAATTAGTTCTTTATGCATGTTGCAGAAGATTTTTCATAACTCTGACCATCTTTTACATTCCAATCTCCCTGGACAATTCTATCCTGTTTGTAATACTAAGAAGGCAGTTAACTCTAATAGCCCGGACTTCTCCATCATGAGGCTTTATACTATACAGTATTCTAGAAGTTTTATTCCAGCTGTGACTAAGTTGTGGAATGATCTTCCTAATCGGGTAGTTGAATCAGTAGAACTTCTAATGTTCAAAGTTGTAGCAAATGTTTT
>NC_090730.1:130663618-130666118 GCF_036898095.1 Palaemon carinicauda
GAATCATAACACGGAGGCGCCTCCCTTCTCTTCCTTCATACTCTATCATTACGATTCTCACACGAGGATTGTAGAAAAACAATTGTACGTATGACTAAGCACGGTTACCAAGAGCACCATGGTAATACAATTTGAAAAAAATAATGAAAAAACATAACGCGAAAAAAAAAAATATATAAAATAAAATGAAAAGCCAATTACTGAGAGACGTAGAAATAATATATCTTTTACGAATAAACGAAGAGGAAATGAAGAAGGAATATTGTCTGACCTTTGGCCGGAAGTTTAAATGATCTTATCTATTTGCAACATTTTGATTTATTTCAAATTGCCGTATATGTAACATAGGCTTCCTTGTCATCTGCACGTATTATTATTATTATTATTATTAATCATTATTATTATTAATCATTATTATTATTATCATTATTATCATTATTATTATTATTAATATTAGCTATACTACATCCCTAGTTGGTAAAAAAGGATAATATAAGACCAGGGGCTCCAATAGGTAAAAATAACCTAGTGAGGAACGGAAGTAAGGAAATGAATAAACTACAAGACATGAAATGACCAATTAAAATAAAATATTTTAAGATTACTAACAACGGCAAAATAAATCTTTCCGATACAAACTATAAAATCTTTCAAAAAAAAAGAAAAAAAAATAAAATAAATAAATAAATAGGATATAATAGTGTGTCCAATGTACCCTAAAGCAAGAGAGCTCTACACCAAGACAGTGGCACTACCAAAGACTAAGGAACAATGGTTTGATTTTGGAGCTCTTTCTCCTACAAGAGCTGCTTACCATAGCTAAAAAATATCTTCTACCTTCACCAAGAGGAAAGTAGCCACTGGACAATTACAGCACAGTAATTAACCCCTTGAGTGAAGGAGAATTGTTTAGTAATCTCAGTGTTGTCAGGTATATGAGGAGGACAGAGGAGAATGTGGAAAGAATACGCAAGATTATTCGGTGTATGTGTAAGCAAAGGAAAAATTAGCCGTATCCAAATAACCTCTCAAAAAAAAAAAAACTAGTATCAATTTTGTATGCAGTTTAAGATTTCTCACAAATCTGCCATCCATTGTATTTAGTCTTCCAAAACTAAATGTAAGGGTTTCAATAATAATAATAATAATAATAATAATAATAATAATAATAATAATAATAATAATAATAATAATAATAACGATCTGGCCGTACGTTACTTGGAAGCAACACCTTATATATTCAATGGCCCACTTCTATGCGAAATACCATAAGCAGTATCATCCTACTAAAAGATAACAATGACACTCAAAACATTATATATTTTTTAATGCAATTCCTAATTGTTGATATTATATTTCATAATTCCAATGTTTAGTACGTCAGATCCTTAGCATATAACACAACTTTGTCGATTTTTATCACACAGTGAATGCAATAGAACGAGAATGAAATAAATGACAAAAGAAAAGAATGACGTAAAATTGAACTACAATTTTTGTTGCATGTTGGAAATATATATCATCACTAAACAACCCAAGTTCAAAGACGGTCATTTTGGAGAAACAGACTTCTACCAAGGCTGAGGGTTTGACCATATCACAATCTCTTCTAGAATCTATTCACTTGTTGCCAGTCCAAAAATCAACTGGTATTAAGAATTTCGCAAAAACTTACTTATAATTTTGTAGCGTGATAATTCTAACAAACATACAAATTAAACGAATAAAATTAGGGAAAACATAACCCATTATCGGAGATCATGAAGATGCTAAACAATTCCATTATTCAACAGGTAAATAAAAATTGGCTTATTGAGAAAGTTTTAAGATTTTCGGTGATCAATCTATTATGATGAAGTATTTTAATTTACTCGTTCTACCTCGTTTCGAGTATTGTTCTCCTGTCTGGTGTTCAGCCGCTGATTCTCATCTTCATCTGTTGGACAGGAACTTACGATCTATTAAATTTCTTATTCCTGATCTAGATATTAATCTCTAGCACAGTCGTCCAATCAGTTCGTTATGCATGTTGCATAAGATTTTTCATAATTGTGACCATCCTTTACATTCAAATCTTCCCGGACAGTTCAATCCTGTTCGTAATACTAGGCAGGCAGTTAATATTAATAATGCAGCCTTCTCCATCATAAGTCTCAATACTATACAGTATTCTAGAAGCCTTATTCCAGCTATGACCAGGATGAGGAATGATCTTCCTAATCGGGTAGTTGAATGAGTAGAACTTCAAAAGTTCAAAGTTGGAGCAAATGTTTTCATGTTCAACAGGCTGACACCAGTCCTATTATAGTTGATATATGAAATATGTTTTAAAACTGTTCCTGTTTTTAAAATATTTTATTTCAATTGTTCATAACTTCTCATATCGTTTATTTATTTCCTTTTTTCCTTTCCTCACTGGGCTATTTTTCCCGACTGGAGCCCTTGGGCTTATAGTATTTTGCTTTTCTAACTAGGGTGCTTAGCTAATAACAACAACAAC
>NC_090730.1:130671118-130673618 GCF_036898095.1 Palaemon carinicauda
AAAACCCCTATATGACATAGCACTCACAAACCGAAAGATTCTACTTTCTATCCAGTATGACTCAGCAACTTTTATACTATTTTGATCTAAAAGCTAGAGTAAGAATCAAACAAGACATGCTCATTTGCAATATGTACAAGGAATCTAGATCATTTGAATGCTTAAAAGCATCGGGTAATAAACTATTTTTCATCTGATAAATGTGTAAATATTTAAGAAAATATATAATTACCAAAATAAGTTATTGTCTCAATCAAGTTGTTCCTTTCTTTTAAACTTGGCAGGAACTATTCGATTTCTTACTCAGGCAAAGATATTGGTGGCTTACTTAGAAAGAAAATTAATTAAAATCACGATTGTTAGTGATAGAATCCCCATTAATGATGGAGACATGTTGATTGAGAGTCTGAGTAAAAATCCTGAATCTTAGAAGAATATACAGTATATACAGCAGTATCGGATTAAAATCTTATATCTCTTTACCATAAACAGTTTAATGCCATCCTGACACTTGCACAACTTTTGGCCATGAATTTGTCGTGGCAAGTCCTGCCATTTTGGGGCAGGAACTGGGAGGCTCCCGCACTGTTCACGACTAGTTCATGCATAGTTCACGAATAGTTCACAAATGCGTGCCCGTTCGTGTCCACATTGACACGAACTGGCACGACGAGTTCACGTATAGTTTGCGCATAGTTTGCGCACTTCCCGCATTGGCACGACGAGTTTGCGCAATTCAGACGGTGTCCTGCCGACTTGGCCACGTCATATAAAAACGGGCCTCTCCAACCCTTGGTCATTTTTGGATTGGCTTTGGAAGAGACAACATGCTTAGTGTCAGAGACACCATTGCAAAGAGGAGAAGATTCCTATACCTGGCAGCTGCTCTAGCCTGGCAACCCCACCTCGAAGAAAGACAATTAGCACAAGGGCTGATCAAAGTTAATTATAATTATATTATATTTTCTACCACAATAATATATAAACGTTTTCCCTATTAATGCGAGTAAAATCAAATCACCCTTAAATCGAAAGTACGAATAATGTGAGTACTTTGAGAAAATCCCTTATAACTTTTTTCAACTGACAAAAATACAATGTTGCCTGCACAGAGAGAGAGAGAGAGAGAGAGAGAGAGAGAGAGATTCCATCAGTTTATCATTATTATTATTATTATTATTATTATTATTATTATTAGCTAAGTTATAACCCTAGTTGGAAGGGCAGGATGCTATAAGCCCAGGGGCTCCAACAAGGAAAATAGCCCAGTGAGGAGAGGAAACAAGGAAAAATAAAATATTCTAAAAGTAACAACATTAAAGTAAATATTTCCTATTTCAACTATAAAAACTTGAACGAAATCAGAGAAGCGTCCAGGAATCTCTATATATACCCCCCACACCAACGCGAGCGCCACTGTCGCACAGTAGTCGTGAACTGTTCGTGAACTGCTCATGCCATGGGCAAACTGTTCGTGAAGTGCGTAAACTAGTCATGAACTGCTCGTGCCATCAATGCGTGAAGTACACGTGACCACGTCAGTGGGAAGGCACGGCCACGCTGCGACGCGTGCATATTCGTGAACATGTCGTCAACTACTCGTGAACTCGACATGAGCTGTTCGTGAACTATTCGTGGCAGTTCGTGACAGTCGTGGCATGGCACGCATTGCCACGCATCCTCCCGCATCATCCCGACAAGGTCACGACAAGTTCACAAACAGTTTGCGCATAGTTCACGACCCAGTCGCAAAATTTTCTCATGACCAAAATTTTGAACATTTCAAAATTCTCGTCACGACATGCCACGATGTCACGATATGCCACGATGTCACGACAGGTTTACGTACACTTCACGCCACTTTACGACTGATTTGCGCATTGGCACGACTCGAATCGTGCCAATGCGTGCCACAAATTCGTGCTTGTCCGGGTGGAATAGGTTAAGTGTTTACCTTAACTTCTATTTGATGATATGGTTTGAATCCTTAGCTAAGAACATTTGAAAAGATTTTTTGTATGTCTCTAATCCCGCAGCAAAGTGAATTCCACATGAAAACGTACTTGTGGCTTCTCAAACAAAACAAAAAAACCACCGTGAGTGTTAGTAATGAAATCCTTATAAAACTAATAAAGTGTTGCATAATTACCAATCAGCTACACTTGTGAAGATGGTTTGATTTCAAATCAAAGTACAGATACATATATAGATCAGATCGAAATCAAGTTCCCAATCCTTGGTTTAGCAGAAGTACTCAAGTTGAAAAATAACTTCCCTATGCGTATGTGAACTCGTGGCAGAGTGAATTTAGTGTGTGTATATATATATATATATACATATATATATATATATATATATATATATATATATATATATATATACATTATATATACTGTATATGCGTAAAATCACAGTGAAACATGTTCCTCAGACACAAAAGAAATGTAAGGTTAAGTCCTGACTAGTTTCGTGATACTTCTTCAGAGGACTGATTTATTGA